>NC_056727.1:607558214-607728214 GCF_019279795.1 Protopterus annectens | reverse complement strand
CCTGGGCAGTGAAGGAACAGTGGCAACTGCCCATGGGTGGGGATATCAGTTCCACCGTTGCCATCTGTGGGCTCATGGGCTCTGGATATCCAAACCTCCGTCTCCGTCAATTGTGTAACCCCCTCACACGTGTCATACACCGCCCCTGTATGCATCTTGTTTGTCTTGTCTGTTGACCTACCCAACCTACCTCCCCAGCTATACCAACTTCCTTCACCTGACATACCACTCTCACCTGAAAAAAAAAGGCACTCTGTACCCACAAAAAAATTACGCCCCATGCATAGCTGCCCATTCCGCACATATGTCTGCTGGACATGGAAACTATCAATTACAATTGGCTGTACAACAAGTATTATTGTTGTCCTGACACCTCTCTCAGGGGTGGAAGGTTTCAAATGTCACACCAAATTACATACATATGCACAGCTGTTGCTGATGAAGAAATGGGCAGCTATGGGCCTTACCTACATCCCTCCTGCAAAACCCGAGCTTGTTTCCCTACTGTCTTATCCTCTTTGTGCCCCCTTTTTCACCACTTTCCTGTCTCCCCATTTTCATTTCTTTCAAAGAAAATAGCGCGCGTGTGCGCAAGAGTAAGCACGTTTAAGCGGTTGTAAGTGGGTGTGCGCGTGTGTGCGTGGAGCTGAACGCCAGTGTGCATGCGTGAGCTCCGCGCAAACCAGTGCTAACCCGGTTACAACTCCTTAAAAGTGCCTTAGTCACTCTGATTGACAGGTCCTGTAGTCAGTTCAAAAGCAAAATAAAATCCCACTGTCAGTCCCGAACCCAGGACCTTGGAAACACTAGTCTGCATGACTTACCACTAAGCCATGACTGTTATACAATAACATTGTGCTAAAATAAATATATCATGTAATAGTAGGAATGAATGTAAAGGGAATATAGATGTGTAGTACACAAAGCATGTCATGTATATTTACTGTCAAATCTAGTGGATATCTATGATAGTGTGTGAACAGAAACAGCCATGCTAGTTGGTAGCTAGTAGGTAATAATGTCACTGTAGCACCTTGCAAGCCACACACATACTCAAAGCTGGATAATCACTGCCCATACCCCACAACCTCTTACAGGAACACATCCGGACCAAGTAATAAAATATGTGGAGCAAAGGGCCAAAACCAGGGACACATTACAAATAATGTTACAACAAACTTAGACAGTTCAGAGAGTAACAGGTTCTGCATTTTGTGGGATGTTTGGAAGGGTATGAAGTCTGAAACTTAAATGTTTGTCACTATATTCTGACTTGAGCCCAGAGTGATTTGCCAGAAAAAGCTGTGCATGAGATATTGTCCAAAATATGAGGCAGAAATGTGGACAACCTGCAAATATTTGTACACATGAGAGGTTTGACACCACCATATTTGAATAGTTAAGAGCCTAGACATAGCAACAGTGACTGAGTTACAGGAATGCCCCACAGACTCCATGTGAAATGTACAAACAGTAGGCAGAAAGGTGTTACAACACATGCAATGGTAACTATGAAGTCCTGAAAGTATGCACCACTTGCATGGCAGAAAAAGTGTAGTAATACATATGCTCATGCTATCCCACAGTCACAACTGCAGCATACCAGACACTTTAATGGGTGTACCCCACTGATATGTACCATTCCATGAGGCAGATAACAGATGCACCTGAGAGTGTCTGGGGCCTGCTCAGCAGCATACTCAAATACCCTAATAGATGTCAAGGCCCACACCATGGCCAGACCACACTGCATGCTGTAACACCCTAGCAGATATAGCAAGCATTGCAAGGTGTGAATGTACATGGAAAATAGGAAAGCCACAGCAGCACACTACAGTCAGGACACCTAGCAGGCATAGAAGTAGTGACTGTAAAGGGCAAATATTGAAGCCATAGCAACAAAGTGCAAGAGCCACTGCTATACACCAGTTACACCACATGTCCCACAGGAAAGCACACACACACACATTAACAGTAGTAGTAGTCGTAGGTGTCAGTGTACACACACAGTTAGTACAGGAAACTGGATAAATGAATGGAGAAATGTTAATCTACTACACAGCTGGAAATATGAGAGAGATACCAACCTTTACACTCACAGAACATTGTCCACAGCATACCAGCATGGTCCCTGCCCTTAAAATCTGAAAGGGCTACGCCTATGTCACATACCTTTTTATAGCACTGTTCTGAAATCACAGTGAGAACTGCAATCAGTACCCAACTGGCTGCATGCAATTAGCAAATGCTGGCTAACAATTGGTGCAGAGGCCATCACATGGACATATGCAGATACCTACAAAAGCATGCTGTACTCCCAGTCCACACATGCAATACTTCCATTGCATCCTGAGGAGGAAGTGAGAGACAGAGAGAGAGAGAGAGAGAGAGAGAGAGACAGAGACAGAGACAGAGACAGAGAAAAACAAAATTAAACATACACAAACAAAACTGGTCAGCAACAGCCACCTGAAAGCTGACAACTGGCAAGTGGAGCAGCAGGACACAAAACCAGACGGCAACACAAGCAGCTGTGACAAACACAGGTAATGTAAAGTAATACTATAAAGGTCTACATACTGTGAACCCTCCATATGTGTCATTGGTCTGTATCCATATGTATATGAAGATGTGCAAAGTGCAGGGGACATACAGCAACTATCAGTGAAGGCTGTACATACATTTGTATGTGAGAGCATCTATGTGCACATATCAATGTAGGTTGAATGTAGGTTGTAGTGCAATGTACAAAGTAGGTTTTACAGTTATGTATGTTTAGCAATATGTTAGTGTGTGTATACAGTATGGTAAACAAACATGTTGATATGTATCTATCATATGGATACGTATGTATGTCAAAATATGTATGTATGTATATATATATATATATATATATATATATATATATATATATATATATATAATATGCATATATGTATACATACATAGAGAGAGATGTAGGAATACATAGACAGATGTAGATAGATAGAATATGTACAAACATATATATGTAATACACACATACAGATATAGATATATGTAGATACATATACATAGACAGACAGATCTGACTATCTACAGGTATGACTGTATATGACGACCTCAACACCCCCTGTCCCACCCCCTCTGTCACTCTCACCCCCTCTCTGTCACCCCCCCTCTCCATATCTATAGCAATATATGTACATCAATATATAGACAGACAGATCTGACTATCTACAGGTATGACTGTATATGACGACCTCAACACCCCTGTCCCCCCTCTGTCACTCTCACCCCCTCTCTGTCACCCCTCCATATCTATAGCAATATATGTACATCAATATATAGACAGACAGATCTGACTATCTACAGGTATGACTGTATATGACGACCTCAACACCACCTGTCCCACCCCCTCTGTCACTCTCACCCCCTCTCTGTCACACACCCCCCTCCTCTCCATATCTATAGCAATATATGTACATCAATATATAGACAGACAGATCTGACTATCTACAGGTATGACTGTATATGACGACTTCAACACCCCCTGTCCCACTCCCTCTGTCACTCTCCTCTCTCTCCATATCTATAGCAATATATGTACATCAATATATATATGTGTATATGTATATATATATATATATATATATATATATATATATATACATATATATATATATACATATATATATATATATATATATATATATATATATATATAGAGAGAGAGAGAGAGAGATGTATATATATTCTGAGTGAGGCACATGTGTACAGATGTATTGCAACAGGTGCCTGGTGACAAAGGCATGGAGTGAACACCAGTGTCAAAACTGGAGTACCATACCCCATTTCAAATCACCTACACCAGTAACCACCAGATATGTGATTGGCTGCCCACCACTGCATGTGTCAGGGGTGAACAGGGTCATAAATGTGTACAATAGTCCCCCCAATGATATTCACAGTGGCACACTATTCCTGGAATACCTGCACATGGTATGTGTCAGCAGACATGGTGTGTCAGCTATGGACATGTAGGTCAGTGTACCCCTCCACACCACATAATGGCTGCCATGGTATGTACCTCACATGACAGCTACAGATATGGAGAAGGACACAGTGACATGTACAACACTGTGACAATGCAATCAAACATATTACCAATGCACAGTGACTGACAACACCACAGAGTACACACATACTACCCACATAGAGGTTACCACTCCTGGATTTACATACTTAAGTCACACCCATGACAGATGTCCAACAACCATAGTAACACCTCACACCATCCACAACCTAAATGACTGCTGTGTGTCGTCCGTGCCACTGCAATAGAGAGCACATGTGGAGGTAAAGGTTCCTACCCACAGTTAAGACATACCCTGCAATAAACCACACAGTGTTAAGAAGTAAGACTCCCCATGAGTACGTCACACATACCCCTGCTGAATGTTAGTCAGATAGGTAATATGCCATATGAGTCACTCTGTGTAACTGTTTGACAGCAGCAGGTACCATCACACCACATGTGTCGCAATGGTCAGGGTAGCAGAACAGTATGCTGCTGTAGTCCCAGGGGCAATAGCATATTGTATAGTATTGTATTGTAATGTATTGTATTGTGTTGTATTGTATTGGTATGTTGAGGTGCCTCCCTCGTGGAGTGGAACCACTGCTGCTGTGCACCAGTGTACAGGTACATATCCTGTAGTCAGGCTAGTGTTACATAGCACTTCTATATGTGTGTTTAGCTCCTGTTGGAGTTCATGTAGCATGCAACCGGGGATACCATCAGGTCCCATTCATGTTTTGTATTCTGCTTTCCTGAGGGCGGCTCTCATCTGGACATCTGTGATGACAGGGAGGTTACAGTCAGCTGGGATAACTATGTCTTATTTTGGGGGAGAGGGAGGGGTGAAACCTGCTCTGAACCTGTCTGCCACAATGTTGTCAATATCTGTGGTTTCAGTGAATTATTTGTTGTTGTGTACTAACTATGAGCATAGTGGAGGGATTCTGACCAGGTTGCTAACATAACTGAAGAAGGCCTTGTGGTTATCTGTAGTGTCCCTCTTGATTTCCCTCTCATAGTTGCCCATGGATGTTTGTATGAGGGAAAATAGATCCTTACTAGTGCTGCTCAGACATGCCTTCTCTTTATAGAATTATGCTCTGTCTTGCAGTAGCTTCCATCTTTTGTAATACAATCTGTCTATGGCTGGGGTCCACCAGACAGGATGCTGTCCCTTTGTGGAGAGTGTCTTGGCCATATATGGGACTGCATGATCCATGCATTCTTGGAGATGTCCGTAGAAAGCATTTGTGAAGGGGTCAGCATTGTGGGTTGTGTCTTCCACTGGCCCAGTGGGCTGAAAGCATACCATGTCACTGTTACAAAGTGTAAAGTTTGCATTTGCAATGTTATTCACTATAGTTGTTTGTGCTGGTGGTGGAGGTGGGATATGTATATCCAGGGCAATTAGTTTGTGGTCAGCTCACAGTAATTGATGATGTAGCCCATACAGTACCTAGATACAAACCCCCAGAGTGAGGAGGTGCTCTGGACCTGAATCAGTGTTCTGACTGCTGGGGTTTGGTAGTATGTCATATGGAGTCTGCCAGGTACTGTTGCACAGTTGCTGGCTGAGCACTGATACCTGGCCATTTGCATGTGTATCTACCAATAGACAGTCAGATGCTATATATGTGAGATATGTCGTATCATAACAGTCGAGTAGCATGTGTAGTATGTGTGCCAAATTCTGCTGACATATATTGCTGATATCAGGTTATTTCCTTTTTCAGGAACATGGCTCACCCGCGAAATCCAGCTTACTCCACAGCCGAGGATGAGGAGATACACCAGAGCCTGGTGCAGGATTATGCAATACTCTTTTCCCGCACCAGCCAGAATCAGCAGGAGAGGGCTGCACTGTGGCAAGACCTGGTCCGTCGGGTAAATGACATAGGCACGCATAATAGGACATATGAGCAGATACGACATCACTGCAGTGATTTAATCAGAAATGTCCGTCAGCGTGCGTCGGATATCCACAGGCAACAGGTCGCCACAGGTGGTGAATGGCTACACATCCCCCACTCACCAGACTGGAGGGACTACTCATGAGTGTAGTGGCTCCAGTATGCCAACAACAACAACAGCAGCAGACATGCATTATGATGGAGGCTGGAGCCATGCAGCAGCAAGACTATGAGCATGCAGGTAATATGCCATATGTATAGTTGACTGTTGTGTACACTGGTAGTTAATGCATGTGTGAGGTGTGTCCTTGGTTTGTAGCTGTCATCATAGTATTTAATTTGCAAGTGTGATATCCTCAATATCAGCAGCTGACCTGTGAAAGGCGACTGTTGTACTACTGACCTGTATCATACTCAGTAACAATGGCACAGTTGTGCCCACTGACATTAGTTTCCTCACTTCTGCAGGTCCCTCCGGTGTAACAGCAATGCAGCCTATCCATGCTGGTGAGTGTGTATTAACAATACCTTTAATAGTCTTGATAGTAATAGTAATATTAGGCTCACTTAGTAGTGCTCTGTGTATGCATGCAGGTGTGTCTGTGTGTTGATATCTCGCATACTGAGTAGTGTACAACTGTGTGCAACTGTGTGCATGTGTACATGTGCATGTGTGCACGTGCGCATGTGTGCATGTGTGCATGTGTGCACCTGTGCATGTGTGCATGTGTGCATGTGTGCACCTGTGCATGTGTGCATGTGTGCATGTGTGCACCTGTGCACCTGTGCATGTGTGCATGTGTGCATGTGTGCATGTGTGCATGTGTGCACCTGTGCAAGTGTGCACATGTGCATGTGTGCATGTGCGCATATGTGCACGTGTGCATGTGTGCATGTGCGCATGTGTGCATGTGCACATGTGTGCATGTGTGCATGTGTGCACCTGGGCATGTGCGCAGGTGTGCATGTGTGCATGTGTGCACATGTGCATGTCTGGACCTGTGCATGTGTGGATGTGTGCATCACTGATAATATTGTGTAGACATTGTAAACTGTGTTTCCTGTTTCTCTTCCACAGGTTCTGGTGCTGCTCTGGTGTCATGCAGCAGGGAATCTGAAGCAGGTGCCATGGGTACTGATAATGATGACATCTGTGTAATGGCACAGGAAGGTATGCCAGGGTCAATCATTGGTCAGCCGATTGACAGTACACAGCTGTCAACCCCATCAATTCACACAGTTATCCTGCCAATACACCCTTTGTCACCAATGTTCCTAGGTGATGGACAGCATACAGTGGGCATTGACCAGGGTAATGTGGTATCTGTGGCACATGCCTCCCCACACAGCAGCCATGGGCATGGCCCTGAGATGGTACCACACAGACAGATGTCCAGGGGTTCTCGTGGGAGCATCCGTGGGCGTACTGCCCCTGTCAGATGTGCCCACAGAGGTCTTACAACCTCAGCTATGTTTCGGGCTGTCATGCAGGCACAGTCACGTATGGAACGGTACACCAGACAGGGTCTGAGGGAGCTGACAGCATGTCGCACAGCCATGACTGACAGTATGCGTGACATTGCGGCTGCCATCCGTAATTTCACCGATGTCATAGACAGACGTTGTGGGGACATATTAGACCGGTTCCACAACTATATGTCCATGAGCCAGGGCGATGGTGGACGGTTGAGGCGTCGACGTATGTATGCCAGCAACAGCAGTAGCTGGCAGTCATCGTGGACGACAACAGGGCCGCGGCCACCCCCATAGTGCCAGCAGCAGCCCCAGCAATGCTGGGTCTGTGCTGTCATCAGACCACCCCAGGAGACCACGTGCACGTGGCTCTGGCCAGGCCCGACAGGGATCTGTGTCCAGTCAATGAACACCTGCTTCTGATGACAGTACCCAGTCTGGGTTGGTACTGGATATGGTCCGTAGCACCCCTACAAGGCAGAGGTACCGTGTCCGTGGCCAGAGACACTGATCTGTATGACCTGGCAGGTACAGTCTGTGGCTGTCCACAAACACCAGTATATGGCAGCCATGAGGTGGAACTGTGTGCATCTATACACACATGCAAATTGACAACACCTAGGGCTACCGCATACACGCACACACTGCATCAACATTGCCCCACCTTGTACTGCTGTCCCTCACCAACACACATACACATACATGTCAATTGGTGGTATTGGTGGCTGACTCAGGCATACCAAGTTCACACCCTGTGCATATGATGAAACTGTGCCACCTCCTGCAATCTGTAACATCAGTGCAGGTAAAGGTTAACATGTTGCTGATGCACAGGGTGACTACATAGACGTGTAGTAATAGTATCATGTTGTTAACAGTACTGTGTTCTGAAATAATTGTGGGTATATCACAGCATGCCTGATGCAGTAAGGGTATGATTGTCATGTACTGTTGTCTACACCCATAGTAAGTACCATAGTGTATCATCTGCACATGTTGGCATACTGGTGGTAAGGATGTCAACAGAAGGCTACATACATAGGTAGCACAGGGGATAAGGTAATGAAAGTATTAATACACAATGATGGACATGTAAACTGCAAGTGGCATGCTGCCCACACTGGACTCTGCAATGCGGATGTTTGAGGATGTTCATATGTGTGCAGGACTACACGACTGGTACAGGACACACAGGAGCACCCTAGCACTCCAAGCTCACATCTCATGCCATGCTAGACGGCCCCAACACACAAAAATAACTGTCACAGGAGGGAGAGTCCCCATACATGTCAGGGATACTGTGGTGGCAGGTCAGGTAGCATACATCCTACTAAGTATGGAACCACTGAGTGAAGGCTCAGTGTCTGTTATTTGACATGTGTATTACTGCAGGTATGAGCACATGGGTTTCCATCCAGTTATTGTACATCCTGACGGTACATGGTCTGTACATTTGTGTGCACTGAGACTGGACCCTAGCCATCTGACCTGTGTATTTCCATGTACATGTGCATAGTGCCTGCATATTTGCAGTGTTACCTACTGGAAGTGGTACAGCTTGTTTGTTGTACAATGGACTACATGCAGCCCTGCTTACTGTAGCTTTGTTTGCATGCATGTTTGCTTGCAATTACCCTGGAATACTGATCCCACCTGCAATGCATAGTTACAGAGCTTCTGTGGACTCCTAGCGACATCTGCATAGCTTACTATATGTATGTCCATGTCTCACTTGACAGAACGTCACTGTTTGTCCTGTTCACATGTACGTTGCCTGTGACACATTGCATATGACTTACCTGGCATTTGTCCATGTGAGCAGTCATATATACCACTGCTAACTAATCACAGGCACTACACCCTCACATACTCATCTTCTGTTGAACCACCTGCTTCACTAGGGATGGCTTGCACCTGTCACCCCTGGGCTTTTGGATATTGGCAAAGGCTCTTGCTACCCCCATAGTGCCTTTGTTAGGCAAGGCTCAAATGACAAACCCACCTTCATAGGTATCACAAGGGATACGAAACTAAGATTAATGCTACTCAACGCCAGAAGTCTAAACCTCAAGATGCATGCACTCTAAACTCTCCTTAGCATGGAGAACATCGATATCTGTGCAGTAACAGATACCTGGTTCAGGGCTACTGAGAGCACCCCAGCACTACCAGGTTATACCTCATACCATGCTTTTCAGCCCCAAAACTTGGACTGAACCACAAAAGGAGTGGGAGTATTGATATTCATCAAAGATACCCACACCTCCAGGTTGGTGGCAAAGCACCAAGCATCAGAGACTATCCATGTGCAACTAACAATGGGTAAAACTGCCTTCCAGGTTGTAGCCTGCTACAGACCACCCTCCCAAACCCAAGAACCGCACTCGGCCTTCCTGAGAACAGTGGAAAATATGAAGGTCTCTTCAAACACCATTATATTAGGCGACTTCAACTACCCAAACATAGACTGGGAGCATGACTCTAGTTCCAACACCCTAGCCCAAAGATTCCTAGAATATATGAACTCAAATGCTATGGAACAACTTGTTACCACTCCCACAAGAAGGGAAAACATACTGGACCTGATCATCACCAACATGGGGACTCTATGCTCCAGATCAGAAATGTATCCCTCACTGGTAAGATCAGACCATAAACTAATATCACTGGATATTCACATCCCGACCCCACCCCCTGCCCAGAAAACCACAGTGAACAACTTCTCCAAAGCAAATTCACACTCCTCAAAACTGAGGTGGAAACCTTCAAAGCCCCTGGGTCTGTGGAAAATACGGACCAGACCGCAGATTCCTCTATAAACGCATTCTATGGACACCTTCAGGAATGCATGGATCATGCGATCCCGAATAAAACCAAGACCCAATCCTCCAAAGGCAGACGTCCTGTCTGGTGGACCCCAGCCATAAACAAACTATACAATAGAAGGAGGAAGCTACTAAATGATACAGCAAAATCCCAAAAAGGGAAGGCATCACTGATCAGTATTAGCAAAAACTACGGGCACTCATAAGATTGTCTAAGGCCAGCTTCGAGAGAAAATTGCACAGGACACTAAGCATCATCACAAGGCTTTCTTTAGTTATGTTAGGAACCTGGGTGGTAATTACCAGATATGCTCAGAGGTAGTCCAAAATGTCAATAGAAACACCAAACCCACAGACATTGCCAACATCCTAGCTGACAGGTTCAGCAAACTTCTCCCCTCCACACCGAAAGGGCAAATATTTATCCCAGCAGAGTGCTGCCCCCCTGACATCTCAGATGCTCAGGTAAGAGCCGCCCTCTCCAAAGCAATAAACACTGCATCAATGGGACCAGACAGTGTCCCGGGCTGTGTCCTACATGAACTCCAAGAAGAGCTACACCCAAACATAAAACTACTGTTCAATCCCAGCCTTACTACAGGATATGTGGCCAAAGAGTGGCGTACAGCAACAGTGGTCCCTCTATAGAAAGGTGGTGCTTCAATGGATCCTGGACACTATTGCCCCATAAGCCTGACTAGCTTGGTCTGCAAAGCTATGGAAAGGATCATCATGGACCTCATAAATAAAGATATTGGGGACCTACAGACACTGGATCATACCCAGTTTGGCTTTGTTAAGGGCAGATCCTGCCTCTCAAACCTGGTTGATTTCTTTGAAACAGTCACCAAGGCCATTGACGAGGGGAAGGTGGTCCACACAGCCTACCTGGACCTCGCAAAAGCCTTCAATACAATACCCCACTTGGGAATTCTAGAGAAGCTCACCAGCTTAAATATAAACCCCTATGTCACAAGATGGATTGCACACTGGCTCAAGGACAGAACCCACATGGTTAGAATTGCTGGAGCCATGCCAGACTCCAAACCAGTTACAAGTGGTGTCCCACAAGGCTCAGTCCTGGGACCTCTCTTGTTCAGTATATATTTATCGGAGGTACAGGCCAACATGGAAGGACTGTGGCTGACCAAATTCGCAGATGACTGCAAACTGACCGCCATAATCGACTCTCCAGCCAACACAAGCATCCTCCAAAAGGGCCTCATAGAAACAGACAACTTGTGACAGAGCCATGGCCTCAAGCTGAATGCCAAAAAGTGTATAGTCATCCCCTTTGGCAAAACAAAGTGCCCACAAAGTACCACATAGGTGGTAATCCATTAAGTACAGAAGAAGTAATTAGGGACCTGGGGACCCAAGTTGATAGCAATCTCTCATTTGACAACCACGTGGCCAAAGTGGTTAGAAAAACATTTTATATAGCCCACCTCATCATGAAGGGATTCACATCTAGATCAGGGGAGGACATCGTGCCTCTTTACTCATCCCTCATCAGGCCCATAATTGAGTACAATGCCCCTGTTGGGATGTACCTTACCAGACACCTGCAGCAACTGGAAAGACCCCAAAAGTACCTCACCAAGAGGATCAAAGTGCTCAAACAGATGCCATTTGCTGACCGGTTAAAGAAACTCCAGCTCTACTCAGTGGCATACCGCCTGTTCAGAGGCGATCTGTGCCTGATGTATAAAGCCATGTCAAACCTGGAATTAATGGGCATGCTGCACCTCAGAATATCCAAATCCCATCGAGCTACACGCTTGAGAGACTTTTACCTCAGCACTGAAATAAATAGGACATGCTGGAGGGACAGATTCATAACCCAGAGGCTCCCTTCACTCTGGAATAAAATCCCAGTCCAGGTTAGGCAGAGTCCCTCATTGACTCTCTTCAAGAGGAATCTTGATGAGTGGATGGGACATCGTAGGTTTACCCCGGGTATCACTTCTGTGTCACTGTTAGACAGAGGCACAGTATACTAACCTCAAAAAAGGGCATAGCAAGATAAATTTACAATGGATGGTGACAGCCAAACACATTCTGGCTAGGTTTATAAATGCCCTGGGGCAGATAGCCTAGTATGAACCTATGAACCTATGAACCTATGTACCTTGTTCCCCATTGGCCCTATGTGCTGTTAATCACCATGGCAATTACAATACTATGGTAGCATGTGCAAAGGTCAGTTGTCAGTCACCTCTATGGTACAGTTATGGAATATGTGGGTCATGTGGCAATGTCACAGCTGCCACATGCACACAGTCAACCCTCTTCCCTACACATGGACGTACAACACATGTATGAGATGGAACCACATAGAAAAACTGGGGACTAAGCACTCTGAACCCAGTACTGGCATAACCTGTCAGGTGGCATGAAATACTGCAGTGACTACAATACCAGTCTGATGTAGACCTACACTGACAGCAATACAAGCACGTGAACACACTGGGCCATTCGTGGAGCCTAAGAATAGCATCCTGCCTGAGCATCAGACACCTCTGCAGCTGACATACAGGCATACGTTATGCCAGAACACATCACGCATAACACATAGCACACAAATCCTGTGTGCCAAACAGTCACAGCCTGTATGGCTAGACAACACACCTGCTACAGTTGTGTTAGGTACCTTTATTGTCTGGTACAGTGAGGTCACGCTCACCAGGCTGGACAAGGTGAAGGTCACAGTGATATGCCCGTGGGGCACTATGGTCCACCACATAACACAAGCATACAGGTCAGTCAGAGGCATGGACACATATGACTCAGTCATTGTCCATGCCACTATGGCTGACCTGTGATGTACCTCACTGGACTACATGATAGGGAACATGGAAGGGCTCTCTGAGTATGTGGCACAGGCTGGTATGACCCTGACCTTGGTTGGCATCATACCCTCACCAGGAATGCTGACGATTACTGAATGCTGATGAATTACTGTAGCTACAACACCCTAGCTGAAAGGTTCCTAGCATGTAGTCACTGCATTGCTATGGAACAACTTGTTACCACTCCCACAACAGGTGAAAACATGCAGCACCTGTTCATCAACAACATGTAGACTATATGCCCCAGACCAGATGTGTATCCCTTGCTGCTAGGTTGATACCATCTACATATCACACTGTATATACACATACCACATGCAGCACCCGCACAGAAGACCACAGTCATAATGTTATCCAGTGCAAATACCATGTATTCACATGTGGCAGGCATCAGACATGGTAACTATTGAAGGTCACAGGTACATATGTGTATTTGGCACACATATACATCATCTGTGTCCATTGCCATTACTGATTTAATCGATGTCATGCATTATTGTGAACAACAACCCACACACATGGGCATTCTGTGTGACAAAAACACACGTGGCATGTCTGGAATCCAATGCCATAACTAACTGTGCTATGACAGTAGTGAGAGACGCAGTAGCAGAGCATACTATTTGCATTACTGGGAGATTTGCCCTCTTCCGCTGTACTTGTAGGGTGCTGACATCATCTCTGTGTAGAGATTGGAATATGCAGCAGCTGGTGTGTTGTACTGGTTGGCAAAAGGGTCAGTTCTCTCACACATGTAATTGCACACACACTACTTTCACCCTCTCCCACACACACTTGCTATTTGCAGGATTCAAAATCCTACCTAACTATGTTATGACACTCAAGACGGACACATTAGCGGAGCACGCTATTCACATTAGTGGGAGGTTTTCCTTCTCCTGCTGTACTTATAGGGTGCTGACATCATCAGTGTTTAGAAAGGGGAATGTGCATCCTGTAGTGTGTTCTCCTAGTTGCCAAAAGGGACATTTTTTTCATACAGACTTGCACACACACTAACTCCCTCTACACATATTGAGCATTTGCAGGATTTAATCCCCTTCTAAACTATGTTATGACACTCGAGACTGACGCATTAGTGGAGCGCGCTATTCGCATTACTGGGAGGTTTCTTTTCTCCTTCTTTACTTATAGGGTGCTGACATCATTAGTGTTTAGAAAGGGGAATGTGCATCCTGTAGTGTGTTCTCCTAGTTGCCAAAAGGTACATTTCTTTCATACAGACTTGCACACACACTAACCCCCTCCACACACACTTAGCATTTGCAGGATTCAAACCCCTACCTAACTATATTATGACACTTGAGATGGATGCATTAGCAGAGCGTGCTATTCGCATTACTGGAAGGTTTCCTTTCTCCTGCTGTACTTATAGGGTGCTGACATCATCAGTGTTTAGAAAGTGGAATGTGCATCCTGTAGTGTGTTTTTCAAAAGGCCAAAAACTTTACATTTCTTTCATACAGACTTGCACACACACCAACCCCTCCACACACACATTTGCACTTCAGATCCCCTAAGTGCTATTCGCATTACTGGGAGGTTTCCTTTTTCCTGCTTTACTTATAGGGTGCTGACATCACCAGTGTTTAGAAAGGGGAATGTGCATCCTGTAGTGTGTTCTCCTAGTTGCCAAAAGGGACATTTCTTTCATACAGACTTGCATACACACTAACCTCCTCCACACACACTGAGCATTTTCAGGATTCAAACTCCTCTGTAACTATGTTATGACACTCGAGACTGACGCATTAGCGGAGCGTGCTATTCGCATTACTGGAAGGTTTCCTTTCTCCTGCTGTACTTATAGGGTGCTGACATCATCAGTGTTTAGAAAGTGGAATGTGCATCCTGTAGTGTGTTTTCCCAGTTGCCAAAAGGGACATTTCCCTCACAGAGACTTTCACACCCACCAACCCACACTGAACATTTTCAGGATTCAAACCCCTACCTAACTATATTATGACACTTGAGGGAGACGCATTTGCAGAGCGCACTATCCGAATTACTAGGCATCTGCTCTGCACCTGCAGTATTTATAGGGTGCTGACATCATTATTTCTACAGAGGTATGTACATCTAGTACTACCTGTCAGGTGGGGGATAGCATAGATATGCATTTGCAGCCACCTACGTCAGGGTCAGATATGCACATCGCACTGGCAGGTTATGTTTTTTACCATGCTTCATGACCACAGGACCTGTAACACACAACACAACCAGTCCTGACCACCCCTCCCACATCCAGGACACACACTTTGCTTCCCTGGGAACAGTGCCAAGATATGCAGGTGTTCACATACACCATTCCAGTTGTTAACGTCAGGTACAGGGATATTGTGTGTGGGAACTACTCAAGCCTTTACAACATTACCCTACAGCCACTACAATTTGTGAGTCCATGTGCTATGGCAGAACCACTCACCACAGCCACAAGGGGGAATACATATTGCACCTGACCATCTACAACATGGGTACTCACTGTTCCACACCACAGGTAGACCACCATTGTTGATATCTGACTATACCCACCTTTTCCTGGCCATCCATATCCCATCCCCACCCCCAGGCAAGTTTGTCACTGCAAACAAACTGTATTTATCAAAAGCAGACTTTACACTTGTGAAGACTGGGGTTGAAGACTTCAAAGGACCCATGCTGGGGGAGTATACAGGCCACTCTGCATAATCCTTGACAATTGCATTCTATGAGCATGTGGAAGGTTTGCATTGATCATGCTATCCCAAATATACCCTTGACTGCTCCGCAACAGGACACCTGTCAGATGTACACCAGCCATATATGAGCTGTCCAACAGACAGAGTGAGCTAATACGTTGCAGGACAGTAGCCCACAGAGGGAGGACATCTCTGAACAGTACCGGCACGACACTTCAATCCCTCATAATCATCACGACACAGTGTTGACAGTGAAATTGTCCAGACAATGCAGATAAGGCTCCCCTCAGTCTGTTATTGACGCCCACTTACTGTTAGAGGTCTTCAGCATCCCTCTTCCAGCACACACCAACAACATGGCTGTGGCTTAGCAAATTCAAACCCTGGGATCTCCACTGTGTCCCTGCTTGACAGAGGCACAGCACACTAGCCTCACACGGTGCCTTATGTGACCTACTTTACAGTGGCACAGTAGCCTACTGTACTGGGGAGGCAGATGGCAAGCACACTCTGGCTAAGCTGTCATTCCCTAGGGCAAACAGCCTAGTGTTGACCTCTACACCCATATGTTTAATTGTCAGATGCACATTATTTGTTGCTGATAGACTGTTTGCAGGTCTTTATTGCCATAGCATTCCCTGTTTGTATGAACAACTTGTGTATCTGTGGAAGATGTTTGCATATGGGAGGGATCCACTATATCACGTATGTCTCTGTAGTCATTTAACTGTGTGCACTGGGCAGATTGCTGTAATGTGGTTGGTTCATGGAATAACACACACAAATACCAGATATGTGTGGCCAACTGCTAAACTGAGATTTGGCCTAAGTGTGTGAGCATGCCCAGTTCAGCCTTCCCATGGCATGTTGTCTGACATATGTCTCATTTATCAAAGTGTGCGAGCATGCCCAGTGTGAGCTTTCCATATGTTGAACTCTGCAGCCCACCACATTTGTGGATGAGTGTGAACTTCAACAAATATCTCCCGTTTATGGTTGTGTGTTGTGTGTCATGTTGTGTAGTTACTGTCCAACTGCTTTGTGTGTGAACACAACAGGGATTATACTGTGCCTGCAGGGTTTGCATGGGATACTTTGCATACAGTTGTCAGCATCCTTTCATACTGACCTAACACTGTAGTACCGTATAGTGTACTGGTTCAGTACTTTCACTGTGGTGGACAGTATCCTGGGCTTTAGTCCTATCACTGCTTTACAGTTCCATAGTGAGCACAACAGCCTGGTTAGGGGCCAGTTGTACACATCTGACCATGTTGCATTATGTTCAGATATGAACTACTTAAACCAGGCTTGTCCAGCATTGGTAGTGTATTCCACAACATAGGTGTACATTTGCAAACACTAGCGATGTGCCTTAGGCCATTTCTAATGCTAGTCGGAGAGTGTGTTTGTCCTTCGACACACATTATAAGTGGAGTTTGCCATGACATATGTCATGGTTAGTATACTGTGCCTCCGTCTACCTGTGACATAACAGTGATACCCAGGGTAAACCTACCATCTCCCATCCACTCATCAAGAGTCCTCTTGAGGAGAATCGATGAGTGACTCTATGGATAACCTGTACTGGGAGTTTACTCATGAGTGGGGGTGGCTTCTGTGTTATGGATCATGCAGTACAGCTTGTCCTATGTATGTCAGTGCTGGGGTTCAGGTCTCTCATGTGCATAGCTCACTGCCATTCAGATTGTACAGGGTGCAGCATATTTATTGATTTCAGCTTGGACATGGCTTTATACATCAGGCACAGCTTGCCTCTGGGTGGGCAGTATGGCAGTGTGTGTAGCTGCAGTTTGTTTAATCAGGCAACACATGGCATCTGTTCAAGCTCTTTGATACTCCTGGTGAGGTACTGTTGGGGACTTTACAGTTGATGGAGGTGTCTGCTGAGGTACATCCCACAGGGGCTATTGTAGTTAATTGTAACGTTGATGAAGGATGACTGCAGAGCCACAATGACCTCCCCTTATCTAGATCTGACAACCTTCATGATTAGGTGGGTATATGGTATGTTTCTGTAAACAGTACAGCCACATGTTTGTCCAATGCAGGATATCTATCACCTTGTGTCCCCAGGTCTCTCATTACATGTTAAGTATGTAATGGGTTAACACCTATGTGGTAATTGGTGGGCACTTACTGTATATCCACAGGGGTTGACTATACACTTTTCTGCAATTAGCTTGCTGACATGGCTATGGCACCAGTTGTCTGTTTCTATGTGGCCCTTTTGTGGGATGCTTGTGTCAGCTGGGGGGGTCAGATATGGTGGGCAGTTTGTAGTCCTCTGCAAACATGTTCAGACACAGTCCTTCCATGTTGGCCTGTACCTATGGGACATATATACCAAATGAGGGAGGTCCCAGGACCAAGCCTTGTGGGATGCCAGTTATATCTGGTTTGTAGTCTGACATGGCTGCAGCATGTCTGACCATGTCAGTTCTGTCCTTGGTCTGGTTTGCAACCCCTCTACTGACATAGGGGTTTATATTTAAGCTGGTGAGCATATCTATAATGAACACATAGGGTATTGTATGGAAGTTTTTGCAAGGTCCAGCTACGCTGTGTGGACCACATTGCCCTCATCAATTACCTTAATGACTGTTTCAAATGAGTCAAACATGTTTAGGGGCAGGATCTGCACTTAAGAAAGCCACACTGGGTAGGGTCCGGTGTCAGTAGGTCCCCAATATCTTTATGTCTGCGGTACATGCTGATCCTTTCCATAGCTGTGCAGACCAAGCTTCTCAGGATTCTGGGGTGGTAGTTTTCAGTATCCATTCAGGCAACACCTTTGTTAAGAACGACCACTGTTGTTGTACACTGCTCTTTGGGTACATATCCTGTGGTAAGGCTGACATTGAGCAGTAGTGTGATTTGGCATTCCATTCTTCTTGGAGTCCATGTTGGACTCAGCCCAGGACACCATCTCATACCATTGCTGTTGTGTGTTTTGCTTTGTAGATGCTGGCTGTTACCTCAGCATCTGCAATGTCAGGGGGCCAGCAGTCTGCTGGGATAGATATTTTGCATTCTGGGGGGGGGGGGGTTGCACTGCACCTGTCAGGATGCATGTTGGCAATATGTGTGTGTGTTTGGTAGGTTGTTTGTAATGTTTGTGTGATTCAGAGCATATCTGTGAATTCCCAACACAGTTCCTACCATCAGTTGAGGAAGCCTTGGGATTATCCTTAGTGTCCTGTACAATTTGTATCTTCATAGGTTCATACTAGGCTATCCACCCTAGGGCATTTGTAAGCCTAGCCAGAGTGTGTGTGGCTTTTGCCACCCCTTGCTATGTGAATATTATGGCCATTTCTGATTTGCTTTGCTGTGCCTCTGTCTGGATGTGACACAGTGAAGACCCCCAGTGTAAATCTACGATCATCCATACACTTGGCAAGATGTGTTGAGGTTGACATCTCTCACTCTCACAGCTCCGATGGCTTTGAGTTCTCTGGGGTGAAGCATGTCCATTACTCCTGTGTTGGACATGGCCTTGTACAACAGACATACAATGCCTCTGTGTAGGCAGTATGTGACTGCATTCAGCTGGGGTGTCTACAGCCAGGCAGCATATGACATATATTTGAGACCCTTTATCCTCTTGGTGAGGTACCTTTGAGGTCTTTCTAACTGCTGCAGGTGTCAGGTAAGGTACATCCCAAATGAGGCATTGTACTAGATTATGGGTCTGATAAGAGAACAGTATAGGGGCACAATGACCTCTGTTGACGTAGATGTGAATCCTTTCATGATACGGTGTGCAATATAGACAGTTTTCCTAGCCACACTGGCAATGTGAGTGTCACATAACAGGTTACTGTCCACTTGTGTCCCTAGGTCCCTGATTACTCCTTCCATACATAATGGTTTACCACCTATGTGGTAATTTGTGAGTACCTTGTTTGGTATTTGGTGGGACATTCATACTGTCCAGTGTCTTCAAGATGGCTGGGTGGGGTTCCTGTGTGTGAGAGTGTGGTCTGTAGCATGCTACAGACTGTACAGCAGTCTTGCCTACGGTTAGTTGCACATGGGTGGACTCCAATGCCTTGTGCATTGTCAGTTACCTGGACGTATGGGTGTCTGTGCTGAATATGGATACTCACCCTCCTTTTATGTTTTGTTCCAGGTTTTGCGGTCATAACGCATGATATGTGGTATAACCTGGTAGTGCTGGTGTGCTGTCAGGAGGCTTGCAGCAGGTTTCTGTCACTGCACAGACATCAATGTTCTCCATACTGGGGAGGGCCACGGGAGCATGCATATTGAGGTTTACACATCTGGCATTGGTCAGCATTACCCTTATGTTTCTTTCCACTTATGTTTTCTAGGGTGATGGGTTAGTCTTTTCAGCCTTGCCTATGAAAGGCTCTATGGAGGTGGCAAAAGCCTTATCCAATATCCAGACGCCCTGGGGTAACAGGTGCAAGCCATCCCTGGAACAGCAGCATGGCTTGTCAAGCATGACATCCCAAGCAGACAGACATTGGATCCCCTTGGAATGACACCAGTAATTGTGCCACTTGTTATAACTGATCATTCTGTGTTTGTACTGTGGCATCATTCTTGGTGAGGGTAGGATGCTGCAAACGGTCAGTGTCATACCGGCCTGGACTACATAATCGGAGAGCTCATCTATGTCTCTTTTCATGTAGAGGTACATCTGAGGTCATTCACACCAGCATGGACTATGACTGCATCATATTTCTACTTGCTTTGGGGTGACCTGCATACTTGTGTTATGTGGCATATTGTAGCAGCCTACAGGCAGCTTACTGTACCCTTTCCCTTGTTCAGTCTGGTGTGCGGGACAGCAGCGTGTCTCACTATGGAGTCACCTATTACAACTGTATCAGGCATGTTGTTTCTCCTTCTGGCCTGTGACTGTTTGGCACACCAGCTTTGTGTACTATGTGTTGCATGTGCTATGTTTGGAGGTTGTTTGATTGGGTGTTGGTGTGGTGTGTTTGTAATTCGGGCCTCCGGGAATGTTTTCTGTGTTTATATCTTTGGTTTGCAGTTGTCATAGGTCTATGTGGGACTGGGTTTGTGGTGTGTGTGGTTACCTCCTCCTCCTGACTAGTTTTGAGAGTACTGAGTTGAGGGAGCTCAGCCTCCAGTTTGGATAAATGGTTGCATCTCTCACATATATTTGTATTTCTTGGGGGGAGTTGAGGGTTGTCTGTGTACTTGGGGCAGGTGTAACATTGCCTCAAGATTCACAGATTCAATTTGTTGTAGCTGGCCTTAGTGGATTGTATGTGTGGACATATTTTATTGCCATACTACTGATCAGTGATTACTTCTTTTTTTATGTTTGCTCTATCATGTAGTAGCTTCCTCATTCTCTTGCATGGTTTGGTAATGGCTGGAGTCCACCATGCCAGATGCCTGCATGTATGGCATTGTGTCTTGTTTTAATTTAGGATTGCATAATCCAAGCATTCCTGGCAGTGTTCATGGAATGCCTGTATAACAGGTTCTGAGGTGTGGCCCATATTTTGCACCTGCACAGGGCCTTTAATGGATTCCACATCAGTTTGGAGGAGTGTAACTTTTGCTTTACACGTTTTTCACTGTGGTTTTCTGGCCAGGGACTGTGATCAGGATGTGTATATCCAGTGTGATTACTCTATGGTCTGGTCTTACCAGTGAGCAATACACTTCTCATCTTGCCATCCAGTACCCATGTTGCTGATTATCACATCCAGTATGCTTACCCCTCTTGTGGGAGTGGTACGTTGTTCCTGGGCATTTTGGTTTATGGATTCTATGAACTTTTGTCCTACAGTGTTGGAGCTAGTATAATGCTCCCAGTCTATGTCTGGGTATTTTCAGTCACCCAATATAATGTGGTTTGGAGGACTTGATATATTCATGTATTCCAACATAGGCCAGGTGCAGTTCCTGGTGTTGGGATGGTAGTCTGTAGCAGGCTATAAACTGGGAGGCAGTTTTAGCCACTGTTACTTGACTATGGCTAGTCCATGCTGCTTCTTGTTGTGGTACCAACATGGGGGTGTGGTTATCCTTGACAATTATTGCTAGTCACCCTCCTATTGTAGCTTGTTCCATGTTTTGAGGCTGTACAGCACAGTATGAGGTGTAACCTGGTAGTGTTAGGGTGCTGTTGTGAGCCTTGACCGAGTTTTCTGTTACAGCACAGATATCAACATTCTCCATACTGGGTGAGTTTAGACTGCATGCATCTTGCTGTTTAGACTTCTGGCACTGGGTAGCATTACATCTAGGTTCTTATCCCTTCTGATACCTATGGAGGTAGGTTTGTGTTTTGAGCCTTACCTATTCAGGGCACGCTGTGGGTAACAACAGCCTTTGCCAGTATCCATACGCCCTGCACTGATAGGTGCACGCTAGTCCTAGCAGGTGCAGCATCATGTCATGCTCAGCATGTCATCCCAGGCTGGCACACATTGGATCCCCTTTGACTAACTGCAATACTTCAGCCAATTATTGCAATTGATCATCTCATTGTCATATTGTGGCATGATGCTTGGTGAGGGTAGGATGTTAGTCACGGTCCTCAGGTGTGCATATAGTACATGGTGTTACATTACTTAACACATGGCATTCATGCCTCAGGTGGTGCTGCAGGGCTGCCTCTGTCGGATGCACATATTACACTCCCTGTACATGTTTGTGAGCAGGTCATGTCATTTTAGGCATCCCTGTTATTATTTGAGTGAGTCAGAGGGGTATCATTCCCAGGGTTCCTACTGAGCTAGTGTATGTGCTATGCGTTGCCTCTTTGCCAAGGCCAGGGCATACTGGGCACGCCTCCTTCTGCCTACTGGGGCAGGCTCAGGTTGTTCCTCCTCCGAGTCACGCTCTGCCTGTGATGGCCTTGGCAATGGTGGGGCTGTTTGGCCCAGCCCTATGCTGGTCCTGCTGCAGCTGTTTTCGCAAGATCATATTATGTAGCATAGCACATACCATGACAATTTGGGTACATGTAGTTGGTGTGTACTGCAAGGCTCCACCAGATGTGTCCAGACACCGGAACCGTGACTTGAGCAGCCCAAACACACGCTCTATTACATTACGTGTTTGTGCGTGTGCCTCATTATGGCGTTCCTGTTCAGGTGTGTGTGTGTGTGTTTCTGATGGGTGTCATCAGCCACGGCTCCAGTGCATAACCTGCATCCCCCACTAGGTGTCCGTGTGGGATGTCCCCATTGGCAAATGTCTGGTACAGCTGCGTCAAATGCCAGATGTGGGAATCATGGTAGCTCCCAGGGCAGCCAGCACACACATTCATTATTATGCCCTGGGCATCACACATGACCTGGCAGTTGATGGAGGGGAAGCCCTTGCAGTTAATGTAGGCCCTACCCTGCTCACCGGCTGGTGCTTTGATGCGTATGTGCGTGCAGTCTATTGCACCCACTACCTCAGGGTATTCTGCTATTTGCTGGAAGAGATGCATATTGCTGGCCAATACCTCACGGGCATTGGGGAAATATACATGATCACCGACATGTGCTGACATGGCATCCAGGAACTGGTGCAGTACCCTGGAGGCTGATGCCTGTGATATCCCCATCATATCACCAGTTGGTCTTTGGAAGGTACCTGTTGCTAGTATTCTTAGGCCAACACATACCTTGGTTTCCACTGGGATGGGTTCCCTCTGTTGGTTCTGTGTGTGAGGCGTGGCCTGCACAGCTCAACTATTTGCTGCAGGAGGTCTCTGTCCACTCTATAGCACTCTACTATCTCCAGCTCATGTAACCCATGGTAGGTGACCCTGGGCCTGTACACTCTTCTCCGTCTCCTCACTGTGGGTTGTCTGGCACCATCTGCATTGTCACCACCCTCAGCAAGTCGCCTATGTCTCATTATGACAGCTATGGCAGCCCCTAACATTTCTGCTCTGAGTTCAGCTTTTTCAGTTTTCACTTCTAATAGCTTACTCCTGTCTTGCAGTGTCTCTTGAGAGAAACATCCTGCACTGCTGTTTGCAGAGTTTTAAGTGCTGGGCTGGGCTACTATTCTGCCTGTGTAATTGCCTGCTTCTAATTGTTTTCACCTGCTAGCTCCAGCAGTATTCCCTGCTAGCTTCCTACAAATTCTGTTGCTTCCTTTTTCCTTTCTGTTTCCTCAGGGGGGAGCAGCGTGCATACCAGCAGAAACATGCTCACAGTGACTTACACGCGTGCACACATGCTTACACGGTTCAGAATCTGCTTATTCGGGTTAAAACGCACGCACACCCGCGCAAACAGTGTTACAAGTCTGCCAACAGGCTCCCACATGCTCAGTCTGCCCTACACATGCTCACACCAGCGCAAACAGTGTTAAACATCTACCAACATGCTCCCACATGCTCCGACTGCCTTACACATGCGCATACTGTCCTACTCGTGCTTCATGGCGTGCACATGTGCGCATGCACGCCCAGCAAGAAACTTTGGTGTAGGCAACAGTGTACACCTTCCATTTCTTGACTTTCCCATGTTTATGTTGTGGCACTCCTCTTTCCATGATATGTGTCTGACATCTGTCATGTAACACTGACCTCCAATGAACTGCATTTCTTTCTGCCATTCCCCCCTATGATGTCACCTATCTCCTACTCTGTTCCTCCCCCTTATGTAACTCTTACACTACTCAGAATGTGCTCATTTGCTATGTGACAGTCGAATTCAGTATCCTAACACTCATTTGCATCAGATTGCCTACTAATGCTTAGTTACATGTCTTAGACTCAGCTTCGCGCCTTAGCAACCACTAAACGGTGGCCATGTTGTTTTGGTCTGCTGGTCCCTGCATTGTAAATCCATGTATTGCATAAAACCCACATTTGTGGGTTTATAACCTTCATTTTTATGTTTTATACAGCGCAGCCTGTTTGCGGGCTGCGCTGCGTTTAAACACCGGCGGCGATCGAAAAAAATTATTTATTTCTCAGATTTGCATCGGAGTACCTTGCCAATGGCCACATATTTGGCCATTGGCATGCTGCCTGACACATATGCACCCTTTATTTGGAGCTGACATGGCTCCATTGTGGATTTTACAGAAATGTACTCAGTTATCAACTGAGTACATTTCTGCAGCTAAAACGGCTCTTACACGGGCTGCTTTGGGCTTCCTGGATTGCTAATCTACCTCATTTGCATGCTATTCGGCTGCAAGTGAGGTGATTAGCATATCCACGCCCACTCCATGTAAGAGACGTTTTAGCTGGTCTCTTACACGGACTTTAGGGCTGTTCCTGGATCGCGAAGGCTGCATGGAGTCTTACACTACTCTTAGACTCCGTGCAAGCCTTCGTGAATCCTGCCCATTGTGATTATGTAAACCACAGACTGCTGCAAGAAATCAAAGTCACATTAGCACTCTATGCTTATGTCCGAACAGATGAATCATACCTGTCAATTCCAAAAGAGGTAAAGTAGCTTAATAAGAAGGTTATTTGCAAGGTTACATGGCAGTTTATATTGGAAATAAGCAGAGATATTAAAAAGGCTCTGTTTTTCATAATTATGCCGAAAAGTCTTCCAAGGTAAATACAACTTCTGATGTATGGAACCATACCTCTCAACCTTAGAGCAAGAAATCTGGACGAAACGAAAAATAAAAGTGGGACACAGGCGCAAAAATAGTTATGCATCACAGACACCATTGAAGCAACTGTATCTGCAAACATTATACATCACTTATAATCTTTCTATCCCATTATTGTCAGTTAAACATTATATGGCTCATTCAGTCCTGCCTTCTTTTGCATCAAAGAAAACCATGCTTTGAAATGACAAATGCATTAAAAATAATAAATAAAACACTGCATCAACATCCTGCAACTTCCTACCTGCAAACAACCACAGAGCTTTCACTGAAACTAGGGTTGCTTGTTTCCCCAGAATGACAGCTCTCCCTAATTAAGTCTAATGGTATATAATCTACCAGTATCTGGACTACCTGAAATAAATTAAATTATGGCCTGTAAATTGAAAGTACACTTTGTTTAATTAAACTATATTTCTAAGCCCACTTACTATATTTTTTCAGTAACATCCCAATATCCATTTCCAGGTCACTTTACAAGACATTGGCAGTGGTAGACTTGGCATCCTTCAGAACCCCACAGGCCCACGCTAATACATTGTCTATTCAATGTAAATATTCATCCACTGTAAATGGCAAGAAGCTATGTCTTAAAAAATCTACTTCTGGTATGCGTACCCAAGTATTAGGTTTTGAAACAAAGAAACATATACTCCACAGTCCATAAGTCTCTGTCTTTAATAATCATCTACTGTTGCAGCACTCCCAATGCATAAGCACACACATACACACTAAAATCCCCAACATTTAAAAGTGCCCACTTGATTTGCCAGTATTGATGATCCGCCAAAGCTATGCTTACTGTTGTCCAATCTACCACTGCTTAGAACCCACCAATGAAAAAACAGTACTAGGTACTTTTTGTTTGTCTGAAAAAACAATACAACTTTATATGATACAGTCCCACATAGTCAGTCCATTACTGACCCATTAACCCTAGGCTGTTGTCTCATTCATAGTCCCTGGAACTGCATTACCTTAGATGACTACTTTTGTTTCCTAAGCAAAAGACACAAATTGGAAGATGAGGCAAAAATGCAGACATTCTTTGGAAATCCATACAGTTAAGAGGTATGAGTTCATGTTCAATACAACACTCTCCCTGTCAGGAAAGCTGCAATTTAATGAAAGTGTACTCAATGTATGATATATTTGTGAGCTAACTTGTTTGTGTTCAGTAGGTAGACTGATCATTGTTAGCCTCTTTGTGCATGCGTCTCTCTCTCTCTCTCTCTCTCTCATGCACACATATACACACATACACACACAAACACACACACACTCTTCTTCTACTTTCACGCACACAATTCTGCTTTCATGCATGCACTCACTCACTCCATACTTACCTGTTAACACAGGTAATTGCTGTCCCTTTCAAAGGCAACAGCAGCAAATCCATACATGAGTCCATCTTCAGCGAGAACACACACACACACACACACACACACACACACACACACACACACACACACACACACACACACACACACACACACACACACACACACACACACAGACACACACACACACGCACACTGACTGGCGCAAAATAATGGTGTAAACACACTGACCCTTTTTTGGCTCAAAAACAAAACTAGAAGGGTGCTCTGGCGCATGCACACACCGACATTAGCATTACAGGTCACGGGAGCAAAAAACACAAAACAAAAAAAGTGTTTTGGGGCATGCGTACATCAATGTTGCAGTTAGAGGTTGAGGGCCGCATGGAAGAGCTCTGAGGGCCGCATACGGCCTGCGGGCCGCAGGTTGGACACATCTAACCTAGATGTTATAGGAAACAGTATTAGTAACTATAATGCTACAAGAATAACCTTTACTTATGCAAACCGGTGAAGAAGTCAGTTTTCTATTGGCTGTGGGTATGTGTCGCCTTGCCAAATCTGACATCTCTACATATAGGTCCTATAGGGCTGCCACCTTTCCAAATGGCCAAAGTGGGACCTGCTCAATAGAAATGTCAGACGTACCAGGTCAGAACATGCCTACAGCCGTGCATAGTACAGAAATATACGTATTAGCACAAATCAAAGCTTAGTCTAGCAGCAGTCAAGTTGCTTATGCTACTTCACATAACATATAGAAGTGTCATTTATACAATAACCATTACATGCAACTATTAGAGAAATGTAGAATATAATATTGTCCTGTAATCAGGACATTTGCTATGCCTAGATTATTCTTGCATGACACATACGCCTAATGAGGGACTGTCCCACGCAAAGTGGGACAGGTGTTAATCCTAAAGTTTCACTTCGGCCAATTTAAAAGATGGAAAACCTACAATAGGTATGCGGTAGCATGACCTGGCAGACAGATGTGGTTCCCAAAACACATTTACTTGTCTGCATTGCAGAGTATCGGTTCCCATGTATCAGCCAGATGGGAGCAGATTGCATGAGGAACACGCATATAATATGATTAACTCACTGGACAGGCCGCCGATTCCGTACAGTCGAACGCCATGCCGTCGCCTAATGGCCAGCCATACCCGATACTGTAATCATGTAGTCCGATGTAATAGGCATCACAAGGGATCACGCCCACCCAGCGTGAGTGACAAATGCAAGCACCAATGTCGGCGCATGTGCAAGTGAGGGAACGAGCGGGTGTAAGCTTGTTTGGTTACCAGTATGCGAGTATTGCACTGTTAAAGAAATGTGGAGTCTAAACAAGTATTAGAAGCTGTAACCAGAGGCCAGTAGTGCTTAACACTGCACAAACCCACACACAACCACTACCAGCTGCTGCAATGTGCCTTATTCACTCCGTATCCAATGGCCTTGTTCTGGCCGCAAACAAAGAACCATCCTTTGCAAGTGTTGGCAGCAACACCCTGTGCACACATCTAATCTGAATTACCAATACACCATGGCAAATATACAGACAATAGACAGTACCACACACATACCATACAGCACAGTCATCCAACAGTATAGCAATGTACTGGCAGATATGTCCAGACCACTGGTGTTTGCAGACCTGGTCGTCTTGTGTTTAAATGTGTGAGCATGCCCAGTATGACCGTTACGCATGTTGTCGACTGACATTACCGTCATACCTTCATGTGTTTGAGCATGCCCAGTATGGTCAACTGGATTGCATGTGTTACATGTCCAGGTAGTCAGTACTGTGGTGCCAACCCCTGTGTTGTACACTGACAAGTGGCATGCTGTGTCTGCAGGGTATCCATCGGTCATGTGGCATTGACTGTTGCTACATTTCTGCACAGCGTGGGGAGACATCCAACTGTATCCACATTCCTACACACCACCGGGGGGGGGTGCACATGACTGTTACATGTGTACGTTGGAAGGGGGGCACAGCTGACAGTTGTACACTTTTGCTACTACTGTACTGGTATGTCAGGTACTCCATTCCAGTGTGTGGACCTACCTAATGTGCTGGCTAGAGACATACCAGTGTACTTCAGATCCTAGCTTTAATTACCAACATATTGGTTTCAGAAGTCCTAGCCTTCACAACCTACATCCAACTGCCTGGCCTGCTGTAGTCTGTCTGTGTGTGTGTGTCTGTGGGGGGGTGGGGGTCATCCATTGGGCATATTCAGAGGCCATCGTACAGCATTTGTCTGTGTTGGTCTACACCTTTCCAGCTGGTTGAGACTTGTGTGGGCTGTATGGACACACATGATGTTCAGCCCATAACCTGCAGTGGGTTAGGACACCCTGTGTACTACTGGCTACTATTGTGACCCAGGTATGTGCTACAGATGTCATGGTGCCACTATGGACGTGTACTGTCTGCTGCCCTAATATTCGGCCACCAAATTCCCTTGCATGCTCACATCCATACCATAGCTACAGGTAAAAACACATTCTAATACAACTGCCAATTGGTAGGTTGATTGACTTACCTTGAGGGTGTGCCAGGCCTGAGGATAGTGCTGGAGGGCTGCCTATGTCAGATGCACACAGTGCACTTCCTATACATGGCTGAGCACAGGTAGTGTCATGTTTGGCATCCCTTTTACTGTCTGTGCGAGTCAGAGAGGGTGAAATTCCCTGGGTACCTACTATGTCAGTGCATATGCTATGCGTTGCCTCTTTGCCAAGGGCAGGTCATACTGGGCATGCCTCCTTTCACCTATTGGGTCCGGCTCAGGTAGTTCCTCCTCCGAGTCACTCTGTGCCTGTACAGGCCTTGGCATTGGTGGGGGGGCTGTGTGGCCCTGCCCCATGCTGTTCCTGCTGCAACTGTTTCCGCAGGATCATACTGTGTAGCATAGCACATACCATAACAATTTGGGTGCATGTAGCTGGTGAATACTGCAAGGCTCCACCAGATGTGTCCAGACACCGGAACTGTGACCTGAGCATCCCAAACACACGCTCAATTATATGTCTTGCCTGTGCGTGTGCCTCATTATGGCATAGTTGTTCAGGTGTGTGTGCATTTCTGATGGGTGTCATCAGCCACGGCTCCAGTGGGTACCCAGCATCCCCCACTAGGTGACTGTAGGGGATGTCCATATTGGCAAAGGTGTGGTACAGCTGTGTCAGATGCCATATATCAGAATCATCATAGCTTCCAGGGCAGCCAGCGCACACATTTAGTATAATGCCCTGGGCATCGCATATGACCTGGCAGTTGATGGAGGGGATACCCCTGTGGTTAATGTAGGCCCTACCCTGCTCACTGGGTGGTGCTTTGATACATAGGTGCATGCAGGCTATAGCACCCACTACCCCAGGGTAGTCTGCCATTTGGTGGGAGAGACGCATATTGCTGGTCAACACCTCACGTGTGTTGAAGAAATCTACGTGCTCACTGGCATGTGGTGACATGGCATCTAGGAACTGGTGCAATACTCTGGATGCAGATGCCTGTGAGATCCCTATGATATCCCCAGTTGTGCTTTGGGAGGTACTTGTGGCTAGTATACCTAGGCCTACACATACCTTGGTATCCAATGGGATGGGTTTCCCTCGGCCTGTTTGATGTGTCAGGTGTGGCCGGCACACCTCAACAATCTGCTGTAGGAGGTCTCTGTCCACCCCATAGCGCTCCACTATCTCCAGCTCATGTAGCCCCTGGTAGGTTACCCTGGGTCTGTAAAGTCTTCTCTGTCTCCTCACTGAGGGTTGTTCAGCAGCATTCACATCTTCACCACCCTCAGCCTCCTGCACATGTTGGTCTATGTTGCCTGCTGCAGCCATTCTCATTTGGTTGGATTGTTTCGTAAAATGTCCCCGCATGTATACACCCGTGGTGTAGAGTGTGGAAAAAAACAATGTGTATGGTGCTTGCTCACTTTATCATAGTGTTCTGGGCCGGGCTGGGCCTGTAATCTGCTGATTGTGCTAATTATCACCTGTTTGCACAGCTTGTTCACCTTGACTACTCTCCTACTGCTGTTGTCCCTCCCAATTGCACTAGGCAGGTATAGACACACCCCTAGCTTAGGCGTGCTAAGGCAGGAGCAATCCCAAGGCACAGGGCTCCAATGTACGTACAGTATGCCTGACACCCCCCCATGCTTTCACCTATATTCGAGTCCTGCACCCGGCTATCTATACACATACACTCTTGGGATCTGCATCACACCCTGGGGATAAACGGGATTCATTATTTTCCACCTTGTTTGCATAGTATTGTCTTCTAATGCATAGTTACATGACCCATACTGAGCCTCCAAAATAATAACCACTGCTTACTGTCGTGCAGATCCGCACACAAATGGTTAAAAGCACCTTACTATCACTGTATTCGATGTCCCTTGATCTTCCCAGCAACAAAATAATCGGTCTCTACATGCCTTGAACCCGGGACCCTGCACAACACAGACGATGTGCTTTACTACTAAGCCATGGCAGATATACATACATCCAAGGTGATCACGTACAGATCATCCAGCACAGGCATTCAACAGTATAGGACATGTATTCCATCATGTAGATTTATGTATGCTAATGTCCACATATATATATATATATATATATATATATATATATATATATATATATATATATATATAAACACACACACACACACACACACACACACACACACACACACACACACACACACACACACACACACACACACACATATACATATACACACACATACGTAGATATAGAATATATATCACAACAGAGGACCACATGACACCAAAGCATTAGACAAGAATGAAAAGGAAACCACATGTGCCTCCTGCATTATGTACTGGTGTTACTATCAAGGCAAGTGTATTTCGTTATGTCACATGGGTCAGACTGTATTAAGGGTAAGATTAGGGCTGCTGACATTTACTCACCAGACCTATTGGCAAATGTAGGTGTATGTCTTGCCAACCCAGTCTCCTGGGCGATTGTGACATTTATGGACACTGTATAGGAAAACAACAAAACATGCTCAACACATCCTGGAGCTAGCCACTCACAGATACCAACACATAGGATATGACTGCCAAACACACACACTTGTCATGCCTTGGAATAGAACACCTACCTGTCGATTCTATCGCACTGCAGCATTACGTGCTACTGAGATTATTGGGACACTGCACTCCCAGAGGCATACTTCTAGGTGGGCGACATCATCAGCAATGGAAAAGACACCGATCGGGATTGTATGGAGTGTGAGCAGTCTAAAAGCATTATTCTGTCACCAGGCAGATGGAAACACACACACACACACAATTGGCATGGCTGGGATTAGAACAAAGACCGAACTACCTTATCACACTATAGCATTATGCAGTTACAGAATGTGCTACCAAGATTACTGGATCACAGCACTCCTAGAGGCATACTTCTAGGTGGGTGACATCATCAGCAATGGAAAAGACGCCAATAAGGATTGTATGGAGTGTGAGCAGTCTAAAAGCATTACTCTGTCCCCAGGCAGATTGAAACACACACACCCACAACTGGCACAGCTGGGATTATTACAGAGACCTAACTACCTTATCACACTACAGTATTACGCAGTTACAGAACATGCTACCGAGATAACTGGATCACAGCATTCCCAGAGGCATACTTCTAGGTGGGTGACATCATCAGCAATGGAAAAGATGCCGATAGGGATTGTATGGAGTGTGAGCAGTCTAAAAGCATATTACTGTCCCCAGGCAGATGGAGAAAAACCCGTGCCAGTGGTGTGATCAGGACAACTGCCTCTCTACAGACCACTATTACAACACTACATAGATATGAGATGCGCCACAGACACTACACCTTTCAAGACTGTCAATATGACCTTCTAGGAATGCGGACATCGACATGGATGCTGGCAGTTACGATGTACATACCTGTGAACCAGTGTGTTCAATGTAGGAATCCATCCTGAAGTGGGGTATGGCCATCTGTTGCCTGGATGACCACTATCACTATGCAGGATTACAATGGCCATGCCCATACACATAGAGGCACATAACTGACACAAGGTGTCACTGGGCATGCTCACACACTTAGTAGCACATGTCTGTTTGGAATGCACTATGTGTCCATCTTCACAATGTCATACTGGGCATGCTCACACACTTAGTAGCAAAGGGCTCTTTTGAATGCACTCTGATTCTAAACACGGAAGGGCACAGTGTATCGATAGTTGTCATTGTTAGCATGAATGCTGCACTACATATATCTGACACCGGTCTTCTACACAATGTCTGCTGCTGTCCATCACCTTAGATGTACCAATCTAAACCTGGCACACTAATACCACCCGTGGTGATGTCCTGCCAGGAGTGGCTACTTCGCCCATATAGTGCCATTCATAGACGAATGTCCTGAGACCAGATTAACACCATGACACCTAGAGGACAACTGCATTGTATGTGTATGCTAAACAGTGCTAGATATGTAGCATTCATAATCAAAGCTGCCAATCTAGATCCAGCAATGGGGAATACTGACATCTGTGCAGTGAGGAACACCTGGCTGAAGGCTCAGTTGTGCACAATAGCACTACCACCATATACCTTGGATACAGACATGTGGGCCATAACACCATTACAGACCGCTCATGGAGGTGGTGTCCCCACGTACATTAAGGCCACTCACATGTACTGACCAGTACACCCTTAAAAGCCATCACAGATGTGTCAGGTGCAGATCACAGTGTCAAAAGCCACATTCTAGGATGTAGCCCTCAGACATCACCATGTCCTTGGACCAGCAACACACATCCATACATGTGACAGAACATACATTAGTACAACACCATGTTACTTATGAGCAGTGGACTGTACCTAGCTCTACAGCAACTGTGCAGACTACCCATGTACTGACACAGTTCCATCATGTGTTATGCAATGCAATGATACCACTGTTCATAACCAGGTCGGCTGTACACATAACAGGGGCCCTGGGTCATATACAGCTGTAACAGATGACTGTTGCTGTACACCAGTAAACACACTCATGTTTGGATATGACATACATGTTCCTGCCATGGATATGTACATGCCCCCCACACACACAACACATATGTACATAGCATAGCTGTTTCTGTCCTTCATGCAGACAGGTGGCTACAGCAATTACACACATTTACATGGAAGGTAGGTCCATGGCTGTTGAATGCTAACAGTACATAAGGTGTGATAGCAATGTTGACTGAGTTAACATTCCCTCTGTACTGGTTACCCATGACAACTATCATATCATACAACAGTCCATGTGTCATGTATGTCATCACACATGTCCACCAATTGCAATGCCTACAAACATGGCTAAATGACAGGAATGTAGGACCTACACACATGTACATGTAATGGTGTGCATTCAGCTACCATGCATGTGCAGTAGCTGATGTTTGCAGTTGATCTGTGTCTTACTACAACATGCAGTTGCAATGCAGCCCCATCATTGCCAACTGTATATGGTGAAATACTGACAGTACGGTAAGATGTACATCAGGTATGGATGGATGTGTGGACATAAAGTGGTGGGCCAACTTTGCAGATGGATGTTGGCTGAAGACAGCTCACAGGTGTGTCACAAGCCATCCTACCATAACATGTGCAAACACTAAGCTATGTTTCTGTTAATTGAAGGGGAAGACATACAACCTACACAGCGGTCAGGGTGTCACTGACTGTAAATCACTTGACACCTGTAACACTTAAGACCTCCTGTGTGCATATATCAACACAATTGCCAAAGGTAGCGTCGGTACACATTGTAATGCGGGCAATACTGCTGCATGTCTGTCATAAGTATCATAAGATAGCAGGTGTTTGATTCACAGTACTGCCATGTGTGTTTGCTTGTGTGTCCATATATGCCACGTATGGTGGGGAATACATCCCAATTGTTACACACCCCTGTACAGTGTTGTGGAGATCTGTACATGCTGCAGTGTAGAAAGCAGGACATAGGCAGGGGTGGGGTGTGTATCACACACATGTAAGCTATCTGTATGTGCATGACATAGGTGCATTCAATTGTGGACTCCACAGAGTGTGTGTGTGTGTGTGTGTGTGTGTGTGTGTGTGTGTGTGTGTGTGTGTGTGTATGTATGGCTGTCTGATCCATGGAGTGAGGATGTATGCTACCATAGTGAACAGATAGGACCCCTAACCCCTCCAGGTGATGCAATCTACTACCCTGTTGATGCAGTCGATCTTAGGTATTACTGACTACCTGTACATGTTCATTCTCTGTGTCGCGTCATGTGGGTGCACAGTACTATAATGGTGATTACCACATAGGCAGGGGTTCTCACCTCAACACTATCAAGTGTGTGTGTGTGTTACAGTGTCGTTGACCCCATGAGTGTGGGCGTGTCACTGTGTCTGAATACATGTGTGCGAATACCTCTGTGTGTGTGTGTGTGTGTGTGTGTGTGTGTGTGTGTGTGTGTGTGTGTGTGTGTGCAGTTGTGTGTTTTCATCCTGTAATGTGAATGTGTATTACTTCTACACAATGAGGCCTCAAGCTATCAACTGGCCTCTACCCTTGACATCAGCTAGACCGCTATGTAAACTCCCCGCACCATGTAACTGTATCTGTGATGTCATCCGGTATGGATGTCACATCTCTAGCCACTGTAGCTTAGTACACAGCTCACATGCTCCTGGATCAGTAGATGTGTAGACATCTTTGGAATGTCAGCCTTTCTAACAGTGAGGTTGAAGCTATGTATAGCATGCTGGTATTGCCATACATGCCTGTGAGTAGTCCACATTTACACATGGCAAACTGCAAACACTGGTACTCAATGGCACATGCAATTAGACCTGAAGGAGGGAAGCAGGGTATCATTACCAACATGCTGTTACTGTTGTTACCAAGACACATAGTGTGAACAGAAAACAATGCATTCTAAACCTGTACTACCTGCTATTTCTGCTGCGTGTCAACAGTACACAACAATTGTAATATACACTTATCTCCCTATTCTGTTCACCCTGTGCATCAGACCATATGAGCATGTCCCTGCACCGATGGTGTGGATGACAGGGATGTGGCACAGGCATCATCATATGCACAGGGTGATAAAGTTTGCCAGGGGCCTAGGCTGCACCAGTGGATGACATCATGTGTGTGGGTTAGGGCCTGTGATCTAATTGGCCATGTGTGGTTGTTATGCATGTGAGTGTTGCGGTGCCCTACAGATGTTTCTGGTGTGTGCTTGTATGTGTGCACACAGTTCTGCCATGTGTCTGGCCTACACAGGAGTATCATTGACAGCTCCAGACTGTACAGACCAGGATTTACAGCTCACGGTGTCCAGACATGGCCACGTGACCTGTGCCTGCCAGGGGTTGCACGGGCACTACCAGGCAGAGGTACAGATTGGGTACTGTCCAATGACACATGTCCACTGGAACCGTGCACCCATTGGGACCATCCAGGGCCACATCCATGTGGCCTGCTGTGTCCTGGTGTGGACAGCACAGGACCAACTGCACTGCTGCTGCTACCACCACTATGGGAGCGGGCATGTGAGGTAGCTAGTTCACATAGACCTGCACCAGGTGATGTAGCTGACCTATGTCCATGTGCCCTATGCCTCACTCCTACCAGATGTTCCAACACAGACAGCTCACGCTCGCGGATTGTCATGCCATGGTCATGGATTCCAACCATGTCACCCAATCGTCTGTCCAAAACTTCAGCAATCTGCTGTTGAGCATTTGCCAATGCCTGGATGTTGTCATTTAAAGAATGGATAGCAGCCCTCTGAAGCCTCTACCCTTCTCTTTTCTGCCGTTCAGCACGTGCCTGTGCCACCATTACAGTCTGAAACATGCGTCTGGTGACACCAGCTGCTGTGCTCTGTCCTGCAGGGGCATGCCGGCCAGAGGTCCTTCTACGAGCAGCACTGGCCACATGCCTGTGTGGCACATCTGCAGTCATTTGACTGACACCATGGTGTGAATACACACCTTCCGTAGCCATCACACGTTCCTGTTCCAAGCTACCACACACTAACTGTCCTTCCTCTATGGCCACTGGTGATGGGGTATGTGTTGGCATGAGAATTGTGTGCGAGGATGAGGGGGATATAGGTGGAATGGCAATGAATGACACAGATTCAGCCCCTGACAACCCTGCCTGTGCCTCAAGCATATGTTCATCATCACTGCTAGAGTCTCTGGGGACACTAACATCAGATGGACTGCAGGAGGGTAACACACCTACATCACCTGTGAAGGCAAACAAAGACTCTACATTACAATACAGACACCCCCCCCCCCCACACACACACACACACACACACACACACACACACACACCATGCATGTGATTTGATAGAAGGCATGCAACATGCATGTGATACAGCAGACGGCATGCAGCTCAGACAATAATAGTGGTAGTTATCATACATCCCTGGGTTGCACACAACAGCAAGCATGTGTCATAGCAGAAGCCATGCATTTCACACAATCATGGTAGTAAGCATGCATCCCTGTGTTACACCATGTGGACCAGCACAGGTTAACAGTACACATGGCTGATGTGAGGCATATGACCTTGACATTAACATGTAGTATGACATGTAATCTGTGGATGTGTGCATTGACATACATACATGTTTGACACAATGGTGTCCTGACACATGTACAGTGGTGTAATGGTATCACATTGCAGTGTTGTCTGTATGCCCTACAGATAAAATGCACTTTTAGCAGATGTGCATGACCATTGAAGGGTATTATGTGGTGTCTATATTGCTAAACAGTGTGAAGTACAGACACAGTGCCATTGCATGGAATCATGAGGCATCCCTATTGCTATACAGCGTGGATTACACACACAGTGCATAGCCATGATGGTGTGCATACACAATACGTATATACTGTGGATTATGACCCACGTTGCTGAGGTGTATACACACTAAACCATGATGTGTAATGTGTCACAGGTCACCGAAGGACATACAGATGACACCCCTCAACATCTGCTAAAAGCTGCCTGGCAACCATGTCCACACATGGCAGACTTGTCAATACACCATGTCCCACATGACATTTGTGTACCACACACACTAGGTGCACGGCTGACAGTGATGTCCAACAGCAGCAAGGGAAATGTACTGTATCTGTGGCCTGATGTAGTTGTCTGTGTATGTATGTGGATGCTGTACAGGTGTCTACTGTCATGCTGTGACACAGTCATGATGTTCAACACATCTTATGTGGTCAAATTAAGTGACGCCTCCACAAGCTGTGCACTGGCTTGTAGGATGTCCAGTGTTCCACATCTGCAATATAACCATTCAACAAAGGCTATAGTTGGACCATGTGTAGCCAATGTACAACAGGGTGTACACACAAACACATCACATCTACTGTGTGTTGCTACATGTCTCTGGCCATTCTCCATGGCCATGTGTGAACATGTGTTGGCCAAATGGTTGTGATGGCCGTCTATCTCACATGTCTGTGTTGCCCCATACAACATATACCCATAGATGTCAGATACTCCACTGTCCACAGGGTTATGCAGACAAAGGGTTGTATGTTTGGTATGTGGGGTATGTTTTATGGGATAGTGAGACAATGTTGCAGCCGGACCACTACATGTCATGGACATGTCAGATGGCACATCACAATGTGTGCACTCATTGAAGGGGCATATTCCACAATGGTGAATCCTGTGGGCTGCCCATACTCCAGCTCACTGTGTAGTACTGTTTGTGTACCCCACATGTGTAGTTCTAATGTATAGTACATATTCCTACATTGAACAACACCTCCTCCATTGTATGCACAGCTGTCCACACATCTAGCAATGACAGTTTCTGTGGTTTCATGCCAGTGTTTCACTTAGTTTGTAAGTATTGCACATGGGTAGCCAGTGTGATGGATTAAAGATGCGACCTGTATATTGTTTCTGGACCATACATTATGTGTACATGTGTTAACTGGCCACATGGCAAATAGATCTGTGCATTAACATGCCTGATACTTATAACTGTCTCACCTGCAACGGCCTGCTGGCTCTGTGGAATGCCAGAGGTGCCTATATAGGGGTGACACAGCAGTATGATCATTATCCATGACTGTATGACAGCTACAGGGTGCAATGTGCATGTTAGCACATTTGCCAGTACAATAGGATATACTATGGAGTATGCACATGTGTGCATACACAGAGTAGCATACTATAGTATGCGGCATGTGTGTATACATGCCTTGCATATGATGTTACATTACATATTGTACAGTGACACATGCAACTAAATGGGATATAATAGTTATATGTACAGTAGTGACTTACCAGGCAACTCCAGGCTCAGTTGTTGAGGGACACCCACCTCCACGATGGCAGCTAGGGTTTGTGGATGCTGTTCTGATGGTGTTCCCAGGTTGGCCAGTAGCTCCTCAGTATGTGTGAGTGGGGGCTGGGTTGGTGGCTCACCACCTGTTGCACCTTGTTCCTTGGTGATTGCATTCGTACGCTGTTTCGCATGTCTGATCAGGTCCATGCAGTGTCTGCGCACCTGCTGGTATGTGCAGTTATGGCCACCCACATCATTAACCCTCCTGCGAAGTTCCTGCCACAGGTCATCACGCTGCTGTGCATGCTGTGGCACATGGCTAAACAAGACATCATAGTTGTCTTGGAGGTAAGGTATAAGGGCCTCATCCTCCAAGCAGGTATAAGCTGGGAGCCTTGCTCAAGGCATATCTGGAAGACATAATGATGGAGACAGGTCACAGTATCTCAGAGATGCACAGAGATACATCTGCACATACATGTGTATTACATTTAGTACATATGAACAGTTGTCTTTGCAAATCTTCATGACACTGACACCACTGACATGTTTGTGTCACACACATGTGACACCCAATGGGGATTGGATATTATCACCATATATGTGTGTCACCGATTACATTGCTCATACTCCATGTGAATGCTGTCTTGATGTGGGCATGTCTGTTTGCCTGTACTGGTGTTCTTACCTATCAGCACATGCCTGGATGTGTCCACATTAATGCTGTTGACCTTGACGCTGTGTATATGTCACATATCAACACATACACTGCCTTAACAGACATGACCTGTGACAATGCAGACATGCACATGGAAACCTTTACATGCATGTGTTTTGCCATATACATCTACATGGCACTGTACAGCAATTAACATCCTGCCACGTATCACCTGTGTTGCACATGTGATACACATGGAACAATGGCTAGCCGGATGGTATTTGCAGGGATGGTTATCAACTATAGCATGTACGGCAAAGGTCATGTAGTAGTCTGTATGCCCTGGGCCATGTATGAGCATAGGATGTAAGGTTTTCTAGCTGTATCCGACAGCCATGTTTGCGGTGCCAGGTGAAGCAGTGCCACATAACTGATCCAGATGGTTAATGATACATCTACCATGCGGTCATCACACCATGTCTGACAGAGGTGAAATGTGCAGCTTTGCTGGACAGGGTTGCATAGTATGGCAGGAGTATGTAACGTGTATGGCACAGGGATCTGTCCAGCATGTGGCGATCCTTGTACTATGAAGGTGGATGTCCATGACATATGTATTTCAGATTAGGATTTGTATGTGTAGCATGTCCAACATCACAGTGTTGGACATGTCTTTATGCAGGGTAGGCATCATGCTACATAGTGGAGATGAGGATTGTGAAGGCTGGTGTCACCCATCCAAACATGGCAATACCCCTTAAAGGTGATATGTGATCCGATATTGGTCACTTGAGTGATGAGTATGGCTGTACAATGATCTCCATGCTCATGGATGGCACCCTGTCATGACTAGTGTTGTCTCTTATGACTACCTAATAGGCTTGGTGACGTCACTAGCTCAGGGAGGTAAACTGCACAGCACCATCCCTTACACACAGTGTCCATTATGTTGACCACTGCCTAGGTGGTAGTTCATGGGTACAGGCTTATTAACCTAGCGGTGACAATGCAATATGCAGCTGTCAGATTGTGCACATATGTCACACACCTCACCCACAAAACCCATTCTGCATGTTGTCCACAAAACGGAGTCAGCTATTGCTCCTAGGTCATAGCCATTCACATACTTACAATACGCAGATGCCTCCCATTTGTCTTTGTGGTATGGACTACAATGAGGGGGAGTACAACAAATTAACCCTTTTTTACTGTAGCTGCCACTGGTGTGATATGCACATATCACTCAGACACCTTTTGTAGTGTTGGTTCTGTCAACAGGCCACTGGCAGAACACTCCTGTGACATACAAAGGTACATCTAGTATACTGAGTTGTAGGTGGAACACAGTATGGGTGATGATGTCCTATGACCTGGCACAGGTATGATATGCAGTGTGAAATTATCCGTACTGTCATCTACATCTGTACTGTTAACAACATATACGTTGATTAAGGTTCATGGACTTTCAGAGCAGACTCAGCAGGGTAATAGTGCAGTGCCTCCCATTATGAGTGGTGTCTCCACTTTGTGGGTTGTGATAACTGTTGGTGTGCACCATTCAGTGTTTTCACAGACTGACATGAAGCTATGTTTTACATGATGTGTATGTGTAGAGCAAACTGTTTTGCCATATGTGTATGATACAACCAGGGATGTGGACAGGTCACATGCAGCCTGAGTGCACCTTGTACCATCATAGTTATGGTTACAGGGGCTCTGTAGTGTTCATGGATATGTGATTGTGTACCTGTTGGGGGGGCAGTGTGTTTATGTTATCCGACACCCTATCTGTATTGCTTATTCATGCTCAGCACTTGTTCAGAACATGTAAGCACTTCATGAGCTACTAATTACTATAGCACTCAATCCTCCTCATTACCTACAGGTAAACACTGTTTGTACTTACATTTCCTGCTTGCTTAGAGTAAAACAGCTGTTGTACACACTTTCCTTACATATCTAGTGGGAAATAGTTAAATATTCAGGCATGTCCAAGTGTCAATTCCCAGTGTTATCACCTGTCTATATGATGAATATGGGCATCATGAGGCAATATTGAAATTGTCTCATGTACACAGTCAATGCTCCCCTCCTAACATACAACACTACAATCTGTGGGAGATGCACATATGTAGCCATGCTGGAGGTAAAGCTCTCTCCATCCCAAACTGAACCTGACAATCATATGGGGATGTTAAATGTTTGCACCACACCACACTCATCACATAGTCTCACTAGATCTCCACCACCACAGGCCACACATAGTAAGACTACAACATTTGCGGAGCCTCTCAATACTACTCTGTGTAGGCAATAGAGAACTCCAAAGCAGAAACACAGGCAGCTCCCATCACCCAACACAACACCAATTACTTATAGCCCACAGACTCAGTGTGCCCATCAACTACAGCCAATAGGGCAATATAACATACCCAACACACTAGTCATAGGTGACTCTATAGGCAGTCACACTGATGTCCCACTCAGCAGGCTACACAAGGTGATAGTCACTTTCAGCTGGCTGTTGGGTAACAGGATCCACAATATAACCTATGCACTCAGTTCACTCCTCAACAGGTACAATATGACTGTGTCATTCTTCATGTTAGTGTGAATGCCCTGAGATGTAATTTCCTGGACTACATGTACAGAGACATGGAAGAGCTCTCCGATCTTTTAGCCCAGGCAGGTATTGCCCTAGCCCTGAGAAGCATTCTGCATTCATCCAGACTGATAATGCAGTACAAGGACTGAATTATTCACTTCAACAGTTGGCTATGCTTCTGGTGTCATTCCAAGGGTATTCAGTATCTGTCTGCTTTGAATGACATGGTCGACAGAACACGATGCTTTGGCACAGATGGCCTGCACCTGTCGGCCCTGGGATTACAGATAACGTCTAAGGCTCTTGCTGCTCCTATAGTGCCTGTTTTAGGCATGGTTCAAATAACATATTCACCACCATAACAGGAACAGGCAAGCAAAACCTGTGGGTAATGCTACTCAATGCTTGACATCTTCATCTCAAACGCACTCACCCGAGGCACTCCTTGTAATGGACCACTTCGATATCTCTGCAGTGACTTGGACCTGCTTCTAGGCTCCTGAGAGCACCCCTGCACTAACAGGCTATTACTCAGACCACACCTTTCAGTCATGTAACCAGGACTGGAGCACCCACGGCGGAGTTGTGTCCATATTTCCCAAGGATATACACACCTCCAGGCTGGTTGCTTAGCACAATGCATCAGAGGTAATCCAATTGCAACTAACTGTGGTCATAACTGCTATACAAATTGTAACTTGCTACAGATTCCACACCATATCCCACAGTTAATGGTCCTCACTTCTTGGTGTACTGGAAAGTAGGGTTCAAACAGAAACTACTGATATGTGACTGACACTACCCCATTAACTGGGATACCTACTCATGTACCAACACATTAGGCCAACGCTTTCTGGGATTCATAACCTCCAATCGGCTGGATCAACCTATCCACACCACCACCAGGGCCAACAATATCCTAGACCTGGACATTACCAACATGTGTGACTGGTGTTCCACACCTGGGGTTATCTCCTCATTGGTCAGATCTGAATGTATACTAACCACCATTGTTATCCACATCCCGGCACCACACTCTTTACAAAAAACACAGTACAATATTTCTACAAAGCCAACTTTAGGCTTCTTATGACAGCAGTAGTAAACGTCATGACACCTGTGCAGATGGACAATATAGTTACAACCACTGAATCATACACAACTGCACTTAATTAGCACTTACACGACTGCATGGATCATGCTATACCAAACAGAGCCATGACAGTACCCACCAGAAAATGGACGCCACTCTGGGGGTCCACTGCCATGGACATAATGTACAACAGAAGGAGGAGACTGTTGCAAAGTAGAGTACAATCCCATGAGTGGGGTAGCTCCCTGGTCAGCCTCAGTAGGAATCTGAGATCCCTTATCACATCCTCCAAAGCTAGCTACGTAAACATTACTGTGACTCATTCCAAGGACTACCACAAAGCATTCTAGAGGTATGTCACTACTCTCGATGGCGATACCCACATCTGCTCTGACATACAGCGGTTAGGCATGAACATTACAGAACTGACTGATATTGGCAACATCCTGGCAGATAGGTACAGTGCTAACTTTACACCCCTCTCACACCCTAAAGGGCCCAAATCTATACAGGAACAATGCAGAGTCCCTGCGGTCACAACTACGTAGTTCCAAGCTGCACTCTCTAAAGCCAGGAACACAGAATCCATGTGACCATACAACATCCCAGGCTGTGATTTACACAAACTTCAGAACAAAATGGCTCCCCACTTGGGCACCAAATTTACTAATAGCCTTGCATCAGGCATTGTGGCCCCTGAATGGCACACAGCAACAGTTATCACACTTCACAAAGGTGGTGCCACAATGGACCAAGGGAACTATTGCCCTATACGCCTGACTAGACTGTTCTGCAAGGCTATGGAGCACATCATCATGGATCTCATTCACAGAGACATTGGTGGCCTCCAAACCTTTGATTCCACCCAATTTGGATTTGTTAGGGCCAGACCATGACTCCTAAACCTGGTGGAGACCTTTGAGACAGTTACCAAGGTAGTAGATGAGGGTAAGGAGGTCCACACAGCCTACCTTGTCCTCTCAATGGCTTTCAACACCGTTCCCCATTCTGGTATTGTCAACATACACATCCACCTGCACATCAACCCCTACATCATGAGATGTTATGCAAAGTGGCTCATGGACAGAACCCACACAGTGAGGGTAGCATACCCTAGTTCCTACTGTAAATCAGTTACAATTGGTGTCCCCCAGTCCTTGGTCATAGGGCCCCTCATGTTCGGTATATGCTTCTCTGAGGTACAGGCTAGCACAGAAGGACTTACCCTGAATAGGTTTGCAGACGACTGCAAACTAGGGGCCATGATTGATTCACCAGCTGACACAGACACCCTCCATAAGGGTGTCAATGGGATGGATATCTGGTGTCAATAACATGGCCTCAAGCTGCATGCCACAAGGTGCATAGACATCCCCTTTGGATTACACCAATCACCCGCTGACTATCACATAGGTGGTAGTCCCCTACATACATAAGACATAATAAGGGATCTTAGAACCCAAGTAGATAGCACCCACTCCTTTGATAACCATATTGCCAAGGTGGCGTGGATATCCTTCTATGTGGCCACCCTAATCTCTAATGGGTTTGTAGGCAGAACAAAGGCAGCCATTGTACCTCTCTACTCATGACTTATGAAACACATTAAAGGGTACAACACCCCATTTGGGATGTACCTTACGAGACAACAGCAACGGCTGTAAATACCACAACATTAACACACCAAGAGGATTACTGACCTCCGAAGGATGACGTATGCAGCCCAACTATAGAAACCCCAACTGTACTCATTTGCATACTGCATACTCAGAGGTGATCTCTGCTGAACATACAAGGCCCATGTCCAAAACAATATTGATGGATATGCTCCACATAAGCAAATGCCACTGAGAGCCACATGCTCTGGGATATGTACCTAAACACAATGATGACTAGGACGTGCTGGAGGGATACATTCCTGACCTGGACACTCACCATGCTTTGGAACATGATTCCTATGTACATCAGGCAGGGATCCTCACTAGCACTCTTCAAGAGATACCTCGATGGGTGGATGGGAGACAGACATGTACGCCAGGGATCACTGCAGTGACTCTGCTGTACAGAGGTGCAGGAAACAAATGTCTCTGCTGTTCACAGGCACAGGACACTAACCTAGGGAGGTGCCACAAGTAAAAACACTGTAGTTAGGCTTATGAATGGACTTGGCCAGACAGCATAGTATCTAACTATGAATCTATGAAGCTATTACATGTCCTTTGTGCATGGATAATTGACTAGCTCTTTCATTTCAATTAGCTATCATGCTGATACACTGTCTGGTGACTACAAGTCATATGTATCCTGTTATTGTGTATTGTACATGCCAATAGACATACCTGGTGTTTGCATGATATAACAGTAATGCTATGTAAAATGTTAGACATATCTACCTACAATACTGTACATTTCACATTTTTGCAACAATATCCCATAATGCAAATCATAATTGCACAGTAGGACCAGCTTAGACATGTTATTCTCAGTTATACACCCATACATATGCCTACTGTTACAGTATATCAACATATACTATCTCCTGTTATGGCACGTACTTGTTGGACAAACCCTGCCACTGACAGTGGTTGGAGTGGAATTGTTGTGTTTAAAGTCCTTATGTAGCATCCCTTGTGGTGTATGAGGTGTTTAACTTGTGGCCCACAGCAGTACACACAATTTCTACGAGTGTTACTATGCTCAACAATACATCACTACATAATACCTTTTCCCACTATATGCATTGCGTACACTTTCATTAATACAGAACAGGCACAACATACACTAACATACTGAGTGTTCTACATACCTTCTTAGTAGTCCGAGTTGATGATAATATCAGTCCTATTCCTTTTCTGTTTTAACGGTTTTCTCATATGTACATACGGTTTGAATGTATGACAAGCCATCCTTTTATACGTAGATACCAGTAACATGTGGTATCCTGCCACCAATTGGTGTTCCGGAGTAGATGATTACATGCACATCAGCTGTGCAGCTACTCCATTAGCCAATTACATGGCAACAGTGGGGTATAATTGAATACTCCACTTGGGCGTTGTCCCTTTGCCCTACCTTCAAGGAAGACAGCCTGGATGTGTTGTTTGTGATGAATTGCAACAGCTATATGGAGAGACACAGAGATTTTTTAACTTCATGTCCCCCGTGGATTGTGTGTAACGGCTAGAGGATGTAGTTCTACATGTGAGTGTAGCTGTTATATCAACAGTCTGATATGGGACTATTGCAAACAAAACCTGTAACATAGGCATCTGTTCCATTGTACAACAGCAACGATTTCACATAGGGCCATTATAGTGTGTCTCTCACAAAGTATGTTAAGGTTTCTGCAGATGTCATAGAGTGAGTGGATGTTTGTGATGTTATTACAGTCTGTATTGCAATTGTTTTGGGTGTGGAGGAGATGTAGGTGGGTGTACATAGCAGATGAAGGTGTGTGGGAACTGCATTTATACATATTTCATATGTGTGTGAGGGCTCCTTCCCTAATTGAAGACCTATCATTTAGTAGACTAATACTATGGTTATTGCAGGCTTATTCATTAAGCCATTGTTAACTGGTTCCTATATAGCATGCAGGTGATGTTGGTCCTTCATTCCCTTCGGAAATACATTGGCATGTAATGAAATGTTGGTACATGAAAGCTGTCTCGTGTATTTCTGTCACAGATATTTGCACTCATTGGAGTTGTGTTGGTGACTGTACCTCTTTGGCTTGGGTTGCCACCTTTTCAAATGGCCATAATGGGACGTTTGCAGGACACACATCGGATTTTAGAGGCGGACACATACCCACGGTCAGTACAAAGTATAGAATTTTACATATATGCCTATATAAAAGCTTATATTCTTGTAGCGGTTTACTTGCTTATCCTGTTTCTTGTTACATGTAGGTATGTTAGATACAGATGACTATTTTATGCAACCATTACATTAACTATGGAACATGCAGAATGTCTCGAAATTGTAGGACATTAGTATTTGTACTCATTTTGGTCAGAACACTACCGCACATACAGAGACTGCCCCTCGCAAGGTAGGACAGGTGGTAACCCTATGTTTAGCTCATGTCCATAGCACATATTTGTAATAGTGTATTATAGCAATAACCCATGCCTGGGTGTGGGTAATGGTGAATTTACCTGCGGTTGGTGTGGTTTGTTCACGAGGACAAAGCCCGAGTGGCCAAACAAAGACAACCATGGGTAAATCCAGCATTACCCACACCCAGGCATGGGTTATTGCTATAATATAGTCTCCATATCCTTTGTTCATAACGTTCGGTCGTGGCGGAATTTGTGATTGCTATGGTCCATGTTGTGCACATATTTGAAGACTTCAACTGCTGTATACGGCATACTCATGGATTCAGGAATGTACACACTTCCAACAACCACATTACCGTTCACAGACTCCCAAACCCCACAATACCGAACACTCAAACTCGCAACAGTCAAACTCCCGGAACTAACACAAACACAGAACACACACACGCACACACAGACACACTGCTACACATCACATCCAAACAAACCATCCTACACTACATATGGCAGGTGGCCATGCCCCATACACACCCCTTGTGGGTGGCTGCACCCCCCCACACCACACCTACTGTAATAATCTACCTCCGAGATAGCATGAAAAGACACATGAAGCAAACACACACACACACACACACATTACAGTCCCACGGAAACACACACCACACTCAGAACACACACTTACACACACTACAGCAATCAGAAACACACTTAAACACAGTACCTACCTGGACCGCAGCACCAGAAGCAATAACTAAATGTCCCTTAACATCGTGATAATAGTACTCGTGGTTCTAGTGTTCCGGTACTGTGGTCTTTCGGTCTTTAAGCCTCGTGATTACGCGTGTCGGTATGTAAAGCATTTGGTATTTGGTAGCATCCTATTTATATGTACCTCCATGGTTGTGTACATGTTGTTAACCTATCTATATATTTGCATATATATGTATAATCGTATATACCGACATATATCTCTCTATCACCCTTTCTATCTCTATATTTTATATTTATATATATATATATATATATATATATATATATATATATATATATATATATATATAGAGAGAGAGAGAGAGAGAGAAAACACACCTTTCATTGGGTACATGGTGGTGTATACTATTTCCCGAACTCCGCCCTTTTGTGTTTTAACCTGTCACAATACACACCTGCCATTGGTACATCTCATTTAGCATAGTGGTAGGGGATTATGTACATGGTTGCATGTTCTACTCCTGGCAGTGGTCGTTTTACCTCTCAGAGCAGGCACTATTAGTACAAGGGTGAATAATGCAGATTTCAGCTGTTCTGGCTAGCTTTGCCCGTGATCTTCACGATATTCAGCAAAGCTTAGACCTGTTTTGCGCATATCCATGTAGTCATGTTTAAACAACGTTTACCAGCACTTGTCGGTGCATAAACCCGCTAACATGTGCTTAAACATGCTCTAATGACCTGCATCCAACATCCATTATTCGGGACATCGGAATTACGTAACAACCCTTGCAGGTCGTGGAACCGGGAACATGCACGAGACAGTCAATGGCTTTACCACTGGGGCATCTGGGATATGTACAAGTGTTATGGTGTTTAGTATGTGGACTGTACTACGGCTGTTCCTCCATACTGCAAACAAATGTGTAACTCAGTTAGTTTACATATGGATGATACCTATTAATGGTATGTCCAAGTGATGCTTAATGGATGTGCTCCAGCTATGGGAATCCATGTCACAGTGAGCCACACACTGTAATGTACTACACCTTGCCAGAACCATAACTGGAGAATGCTGGGGTGACAGATACCTGTCATGGGTACTCCCCATGCTTTGGAACTACATCCCTGCTTACATTATATGGATCCCCTCATTAACACACCAGGGAATCCTTGCAGAGTGTGTGGGGAACAGTGGTTACACCCCAGGGATCCTGCAATTGGCTCTGCTCCACAGAGGGACAGTTAGTTAATCAATGGGGTGGCGACAGCAGACACATTTTGGCTAGGCTGATGAATGGCCTCTGACAATCAGGCATGTACCTACCGATGTACCTAGGAACCTATACATACAGTATCAACACATGCTGTTAGCTTAATTTACTGTTCAGGTGTTGACTTACCTTGTACCAATAGCTGTTGTGTGTGCAATAGTTGAGGGCTGCTTATGTAGGATTCACACAGTAGACCACCTATACATGACAATTTAGAGGTGTTCGTGTGTGTGTGCCATCCATTTTACTGTGTGTGCAGGTGGAGAAGTGTGTCAGTCCATAGGGGCCTACACTGTCAGTGTATGTGCTACACGATCCCTCTTTGCCAAGGCATGGGCATATTGGGCACGCCTCCATCTGCCTACTGGGGCTAGCACAGAGTGTTCGTGGTCTAAATCCTTCTGTACCTGTGATGCCCTTGGTAATTGTGGTGGGCTGTGAGGGCCTTCACCATTATGTCCCTGCTGTAGCTGTTTCTGCAGGATCATATTATGTAGCATGGCACATACTATGAAGATGTAGGCACACATGCCTGGAGAGTACTGCAAGGCTCCACCAGATATGTCCAAGCAACGGAACCATGATTTCAGCATCCCAAACACACGCTCTATGATGATTCTGGTTTGTGCGTGTGCCTCATTATGGCGTTCTTGCATGGGTGTGTGTGCATTTCTGATGGGAGTCATCATCCACGGCTCCAGTGCATAGCCAGCATCCCCCACAAGGTGGCCATATGGGATGTCCCCCCTGACAAATACCTGGTACAGCTGTAAGGCATGCCAGATGTGGGAGTCATGGTAGCTTCCAGGGCTGCCAGCACACACATCCGTGATAATGCCCAGGGCATTTCACATGACCTGGCAGTTGATGGAGTGGTATCCCTTGCGGTTTATGTAGCACCTACCATGCTCACTGGGTGGTGACTTGATATATATGTGCGTGCAGTCTATTGCACCCAGTACCTCTGGGTAGTCTGCCACATGGTGGAAGAGGCGCATATTGCTGGCCAACTTCTCCTGAGTTCGGGGGAAGTATATATGCTCATTGGCATGTGGTAACATGGCATCCAGGAACTGGTGGAGTACCCTGGATGCTGATGCCTGTGAGATCCCCATGATATCTCCAGTTGGCCTTTGAAAGGTACCTGTAGCTAGTATTCTCAAGCTTACACATACCTTCGTGTCCATGGGGAAGGGTTCCCTTCTGTTGTTTCTGGATCTGAGGCGTGGTTGGCACAGCTCAACAATTTGCTGTATGATGTCCCTGCCCACCCTGTAATGCTCTACTATCTCTAGATCCTGTAGCCCCTGGAAGGTTACCCTTGGTCTGAACACTCTCCTCCTCCTCCGGGGCTTGAGGTGGTTGTCAGCATCATCCTCCACACCACCTTCAGCCTCCAACACATGGTGATGAATCACAGCTATGGCAGCTCCCAACAAGTACATTGTAAAAGTTCCCCGTCTGTTTACACTGATGATGCAGTGTTTGGGAATACACGAGTGTGTGTCAGGTGCCTTCACACTTTATACTATTGTGCTTTGGACACTGATGATGTCATAGGGTGTGTATGTACAATCAGAGCTGCAGGGTATCTTACTTATGCATTTTACCGCAGGTACTGCTATTGTGGTGCCTTTGGTGTTGAATTTCATTTAGCTGCCATGGATCACCTCTTGCCCTTGCCTTCACTTTTCATAACGATTCCCGTCCCATTGTCAGGCATGCATCCAGCAGCCTGCTTTCTTGTTTTGTACTTTCCCAACCCAGGATTGTGTTGCAAAATGTGTTCTATAGCCGATCTACTGCAGGTTTGCTTTGCTCTGTGGTGACAGTTCTCTTTTCTTTGCAATTCGGCACCTCCCCTATCCTGTTCTGCAGGTTGCTACTAGTAGCCTTCTTAGCTACCGTCAATGGCCCACTGTGAGTTAATAGGTGTTAAGTACTCAGTTGTACTCCAATTACCCTACTGCGACATTTCCTTATTGTCTTCCCGTAACCTTCCTGTTTCAGCTGTGGTGCGCGCTTCGCGCAGCCATTTACCAGGTTTTGAGCACATTGTCATCCATGTACACATGCGCTTTCATTCACCATGTGTGCTCTCAGCTAAGCAAAGCTATGGCTACATCCACACCCCTATCCTGTGGCTTTGCTTAGCAACAGGCAACCTGGATTAGCAATGCTCCAATGTGCTTACAGCTACGGTGGCACACCCCACTGCTGATGTCATGTATACCTCCAGGCCACTCCTCGGTGTTGTACCGCTGCACCGTATGGTACATCCTTAGGCCGGCGGGATGTTTGCGATTCAGTATTACTTGCCTCATTTGCATGGCATTGACTACTAATTCATAGTTACTGCGCTGCACACTGTCACAGACCCTTAGCAACCCTTGCACCTTGGTTGTAGTGTAGCATGCATACCATTGACTATTACGGTGAAATCATGATTTGTGTTACATTGCAATTTTATGACATCTGTATATATTTTCCTTGTGTTCCCATTTGCGTACACATGCCCTGCGGTTGTACTTTGTGTTAGTGTGACCATGACATTAAATGTTATTTTTTATGTGTTGTGCATGTTTTTTTATGCCATTGGCTGTATATTTAGCCATTGGCATATGTTAACTTTGTAATACGTAAGTGTGGTCCGCTTTCATGGCTCCCATGTTCTGTTTGGAAAAATGTAAACCCTTTTTTTTGGTTTACATTTCTGTATGCTTACGCTACGCCTGCACCACTTCATGAATCGCTATGTACCTTCATTTGCATGCTGCACTACTGCACATGGGGTGATTAGCATACATGAGCCGAGAGCTGCACAGCTCTGGTGTACGCTGGTAGTGCACATGGAATTGGATCGTACCTGAATCGCTCGGTGGCCATATTTGGCATTATACAGCCTACGCTACGCCTGCGCCTGGCGCAAGCTTCATGAATCCCGGGGTGTATATGTTTTTGTTTTATTTTTGAAGATTGTAAAATTATCTTTTTTAAAATGTTTTGTAATAATTTGGAGCTTTTCTGTCTGGGCCTTCACTGAAAAACAGACTTCTACCCAGTCTTACTTTCCCATTAATCAAATGTCAATAAATAAATAAATACATAAATAAGAAACTTTAACATATGAGCCTAACAATTCAAAACTCTGAAAATCAAAGTTGCAGAAGTATAAAGTTTTCCACCATGCCAATCAAACAATTTCCCACCCTTATCATAAAGAGTAGGAATGGAATTAACAAAGTGCTTAGCAACAGTGGGATCAACTAAAGCTACAACTGCTGGGTCAGGTTTTGCGAGCAGAGAATAATGAATTAAAAGACTGACGAACTTTGTACATACTATCTGCCTTTTTAGGAGAAGCTGGCTAACTATCAAGAAAACTGTGGTTACTAACACACATCCTCTAAAGCAGACAGAACAGGAAGAATGGGTGTAGGTTCTGGAAAAATACTTCTGTAACATCTCAATATTTTCAAAGGGATTGAGAAACCTAAGTGTTCTCCAACTGAAAATACTGGCATATTCTAGCAATAGTCTCAGAGAAAGAGACCCCCCCCCACCCACAGGGAGAATTAGAAACTGAGCTCTCCTCTGAGTCTGAATCAGAAATCTGAGGAACGAACCCTGTATCTGTCCCTACATCTTCCTGTTCAGATTCAGAATCTTGAATCTCTTCAGGAAAAGAGGAATCTGTCTTTCTTTTATCATAAACGACTTCACAAGAAGGATCAATAGCCTGAATTAAATTGCAAGCCAGACTCAGTAAAATACTCAGTTACAAAGAAAATTGAGGAGTAGATACATGCTCGTTTTTCTGTTTTTTTTTTGTTTTGTTTTTTTGTTTTACAGAAAAAAATGGGACCAACTATGTTATTAATGGTAGCAGCAGCAGCTTCCCCAGGAATGGGCACAGCATTCTGGCACAACAGGGAATCCTTCCCTGTTCCATCTCCCAGTACCAACAAGAGTAGCTCTCCCTTACCTGCTGATGGGACCCCAACAGCCACAGAGGATGTGGCTAATCTTTGGTATATAGTGGCTGTAGATGCTACACCAGAGGGATCTGGGGTAAATGATGAGTGGTTTGAGGTACAATAAAAGGCCACAGCAGAGTTACCCATCTACTGATGAGGCCAGTTGCTAGCCTGCTGTGGTAGCAAAGGCCATTTGCTTAACATTTTGTTTTTGTGGCTGGAAGAAGGACCAGCTGTGGGTCTGGTGGTCTGTTCTATGAGCAAGCTGAAAATGGTGTTTCTTTCCTGTTCTATGATCAAGCTGAAAATGGTGTCTCTTTCCCATGGAAGACAAGCAGCAATTGCCAATAAACACTGTCAGTCCACAAGATATTGTAAAAAAAAAAAAAAACACTTTAAAACACTATGGCAGCCCCAAAAAAGTAAAATAAGCATAATTTATCCACAGAAAAATGTTTCCCGTTACTTTATACCACTTTTAAACTGATAGAAAAAGTGTTACATTACAGTCTTGAGATAGTCTGTTAAAACAAGAGTCCTAGCTTAAAAAAAACTTTATTGAAGAGGAAAACAATAAAACATCAACAATGTTAAGAAAATAGAAGTTTTTTTTTTCACCAAAAGGGAACTTATCTGCTGAGCAAAGGAAAGCAGAGCCTGACTGTTGATCCTCGAAAGCCTCAGAGGAGCATACATGGGTGATAATGAACACTGGACCAGTGCATAAGCTGAGTTCAAGAATGAAGATGCCAATATTGCCTATGTCACTACCATCGCCAATATAACACTTGTAAAGATTTTTTTTAATCCCCTTGAAAATTGAATACAACATCAACATGCATTTTACAAACAATAAGAAGTATGAAACTCTAATGTCTGCCATTACAGACTAACTGTAAGCCACAGTTATCAGTGGCGGATCTAGGAATTTGAAAAAAGGGGTTGCAGTCTTGTTCGTTGAGTACTAGGGTGGGAGAGTGAAAGTGGGATCAGAGCAGGATCAAAGTCAAATGTGGGCCTAGGCAGGGTAATAAACTGGGGGCCCCCAAAGCAGCCCCACCTGTGGCAACCCCATACACCCTCAGAACAGCCCCCTCCCCAGCCATTCCAGTGTACCAGTACTTGGCTATTTCTTTCCAGTTACCATAAACACTGTTCAAACCTGTCACTGCACATACTGTTTTCTTATTTACTTCTACAATGATTACAGATATTGAAATAAAATAGCACAAGCACTAACGGCCATTTGCTAAACAAACAATACAGCCTGACAGTGGAACAGACAGCATGAGTAGTAAACTTCTCTCCCCTTGAAGCTCACATTCATTGAAACAGCATAAAGCCCACATTCAAAGAAAATACATCTGGCCAGTGAAAGATTAGATTTACCTTTGGGCCGTTTTCAAACCATTGGCTCCTTGCACACATTTTTAGGGCAATGCATACATATATGTGTTCTTTGATTCACCTTCCTGATTGAATTAAATTATATTCCTTGTATAATACAACATCACTTGTTAGAATGTGTGTTAAATTTGTAGTTTTGAACATTCTTCAGTAAGCAATGAAAAAAATGTACAAACCAATAATAAGAAAACCACTCATTTCAGAAAATTTCAACCATGGCCACTCAGGCATCTGTTATTACAACCCACCAATATCAGTCAATAAGAACAATCTCTGCAGAAGTAAAAGTCATCTGAATAATTCCACATTAAAGAGATCTGTAACTAATGAAGAGGTTGCTACTGGCAAACGAATTTACATTTCAGCATTTCATCTACAAATTTAGAGTCTGTTGCTACTGCCCTTGAACTAATTGGCTATGTAACATTAAAAAAATGGTAAGTTGGTAATACTGCAGTAGGGAATAACTGACAAACCAATAACGTCATAGTTACTAGGCATCTTATACAAAGGAGGGCACACTCAGGAATGCAGAACCCCTATCTCCCCTTAAAATGCACCAAATAATCAGCAATCGAAAGGGCACTGCAATACCAGTACTCCATCCACATGGTGTGGAAGTAGAATCCACAGCCTTCTGCACCAAAGGCAATTATGCTACTAACACTGCTTTCAAATTCTACAGCACAAACAGTGACTGCCATTTGCTAAACAAAATGGTTAGATGCACACTGAAAACAGACTTAGCATAAGCAACAGTAAACTTCTCTTCCCTTGAAATTCACAATTCCATGAAAATGAACTGAAACTCAGACTCGCAATTCTGTCAGCAGTCTGGTAGCTGGTGTAAAGGATTCAGATTCTTGTTTCCTGTAACTAAGTTACAGTGTCAAGCCTGATCAAGTTAATTGACTAACCTGCCTCCCCCCAAACTTGGGCATTGCATACCATCAGGACAAGGTCTAAAATAATGTGGGAACAAAGGCCCAAAAATAAGGATATATTTTAAATATTGCTCTTACAAAGTTAGAAAGTTGCTAGAATAACAGGACTTGTGTTAGCATGCATTTTCTGAAAGATATGAAGTCCAAAACTCAATGTCATTATTTAATGACTTCAAGCTTCTGTAATATAACAGAAAACCACAATTTTTATGAGGAACAGAACAAAAAAAATGTGTCAAAGATCTGGACAGTTGAGAGGTATGAATACCAGTGGCGGCTGGTGACTTCAAATCAAAGGGGGGGGCTGCAGGAGGCAGCTGAATGGGTGGGGCCAATGGGAAGGGGTGTGGCCAGCTAGAAAGGGTGGAGCTATGCTCAAAACCGCAACAACTGGAACTTTGATTAAATATGCTGCCCTGGGTGCCAAACCATCATTACTAGAGTCCAATCAAGACAAAATGAAGTGTAGAAGAAAAAAATATTTCCGTGCATTGGCTACATGACCGCTTACTTAATATCTAGATGGAAACAAAAAGGTTGTAAGGCATGAAAACATAAATTACTTTTTAAATACATTACTGGAATGCCAGTCAAAATCAAGTATAAAAAAAAAAACAAACAGCACTCAACTCAGACCACTTCTCCTTGCACTGCAGTTCTAATTATAATTTATATTCAGCTTTATAAAAATACCAAGTAACATGCTGAAAGTAGCAATCTCTGTGATACCCCACTTGTAAAAAATGTTTCTTATCTCAAAAAGACCTGTTGCCTGATAACAACTATCTACTTGTTTCATGAGGAAAACATGATTAAAGTAAAAAAAAAATGAACAGCAAACAAGAAACAAGCTCAAGATAAATTGCTTAAAGGATTACTGCACAAGTTATGGACCAGAAGTGATAGATTGGCATTCTGTTTAGTTTACGTGTAAAGCCTGCAAAGATGACTGCAAGTCTCCAACAAATGTAATGAGCTTCTTAAAATATTGAATCCTGTCCTTTATTACAAATACTGTCATATGCATTTCAATACCTAAGGCTTATACGTTATCTAGTTATGTAAATATTCTCTGCATGGCAACAAAAAGGCTTTCAATGTTGGTATTTCTTTAACAATATGCTTATTAAAGCTTACTTGCCTCTTACATTCACAGACAAGCTTACCTGATGGCCATTAAAGCATTGCTACTTAAACACAGAGCAACAGGACACTGCAATAGCATGCATTTTCTGAATAATAAGAAGCATAAATTAACAGTATAAAAATATGACACAAAACCAGAACATTTTGCAAAATCAAGGACAGATGAAAAGCCACTGTCGTACTTGTGTCTACCTTGGTTGGGGGAATACTCTGCACACTTACACTGCATAACTGCGCCTTGCCTTACTTGGACACACCCAGAGTCACTACATGGGGGAGTGGGGTGTAACAAATATGTCACAATTTGAAATGTTTCTGGCTAATGGTGGTGCCTCTGATCATACCTCTCAACCTCAGAGCAAGAAATCTGGACAAAGCCATACACAGAAGTGGGACAAAGGCCCAAAAATAAGGACAATTCTTAAATATTTCTCTTATAAACCTAGAAAGATAACAGAATAGTAGTAGGTCTTACATTAGTATGAATTTTCTGAAGGGTACGAAGTCTGAAACTCAAATGTCTGTCATTATCTTCTAACTTGAATATTTAATGATTTGCCACTAATTTGCCCGAAAACCACAATTTTATGAAAAATGGACCAAAAATGTGATGCAAAAATATAAAATTGCCACACAATACAGCTGGGAACCTGTCAAAGAAGGGACACCTTTAATATTAGTACTGTTAACTTGAGCAGCTGACAAAATAAGAGAATCTACATGCATTTCTGAAATAAAAGTAATCTATAAGTCTGATCATTGTAGTTATTTATAATTGTAAACCCTCCACAATTTCTTCCAAAATTGCCATTTTGCAGAGGGATTATTAGGGGGAGAGCAGCATTTTGAGCCAAAATCAGGGACAGTTGAGAGGTTTGGATATTCCTAATTCTATAAAGCGATTTATTTGGATGTACCTCTCAACTTCTTAATGCAGGAAATCTGGATAAGGCCAAATATATTGGGGGAACACACAAACAGTACTAAAAATTGCTCTTGTATAAACTTAGACAGTTGATAGAATAACAGGTCGTGCTTTAGCATGAATTTTTCTGAAGGTTATGAAGTCTGAAACTCAATGTCTGTCATTATTTAGTGACTTAATTCCTAAACAATTTGCCAGAAAACCACAAATTTTATGAGGAACAAACCAAAAATAAGAAGCAAAAATCTATTAATTCTGCAAAAATCTGGACAGTTGAGAGGTATAGTTCAGCCGGGGCTGTCTTTGAGTTTGCTGTCCTTCCCCCCTAACAAAATCATGGTTGAATGGAGCCTCCCCCATGCAGCCATTCCAATGTCCCATTACTTGGCTATGTTACCCCATTTACCATAAACACTGTAATGTGCCTACTGCTTTACTTCTGCAATGATTTGGATTTCATTTGAAAGTTTTATTTTGCATTTTACAGCACAAACACTAATACACATCTGCTAAACAAAGCAGTGCAGTCTCACAGTGAAAATAGACTTAGCATTAAAACTTATCTGCCCTTGAAACTCACATTAATTGAAACAGTATTGAAACCCACTTTCAAAGAAAATACATTTGGCCAGTGGCAGATAAAGATTAACTTTGGGCTGTTTTCATATCATAGGCCCCTTGCACACAAAATATACATGTGCTCTTTGATGCACCTTCCTGATTGTATTAAATTATATTCCTTGTATAATACAGTACAGTTGTTAGAGGGTGTTTTAAATTTATTGTTTTGAACAGTTTTCCAGTAAACAATGAAACAAAATGCATGTACCAATAATAACAAAACTGCCCAATTCAGAACATTTCCATCATAAAGGTCTACTAAAATGTCTGCAATCCACCAGTATATAAATATGCACAATCTCTGAAGAAGTAAAAGTCATCTAAATGATTCCACATTAAAGAGATATATAACTAATTAAGAGGTTGCTGCTAGCAAACAACTTTATATGTCATTGTTACATCTACAAATAAAGTGCCTGTTGCCCTTGAGGAATACATTGCCTATGTTACATTAAAAAATGATAAGCTAGTAATATTGCAATAGGGAATGGATGGCAAACCAATAACAGGTTCATAGTTACCAGGTATCTTCACCAAAATGGACTGCAGCATCCACCCCCTTTACAACACAGCACAGTATCAGCAATGCATTTACCCACTGTGGGAGTAGAACCCACAGCCTTCTGCATCAGAAGTAAGTACACTACCTGTTATGCTAGTAATAATGTAAGCAGACTTAGCATAAGCAGCACTAAATTTCTCTTCCCCTGCAGCTCTCAGCTCTTTGTAAAATCTACTCGACACTCAGCTGTATCTCTGAACTTTGCAGCACAAGAAATCTGGAAAAAGCCAAAATGCATTGGGGGGGAACAAAAGCCCAAAAAACAGGGACGCATTTTAAACATTGCTTGTATAATCTTTGGAAAGTTGCTAGAATAAAATGCTGTGTTATCACCATACATTTCACTGCCAAGTCTTAGACCCAGGACCCTGTGCAAACCAGTCAGAACAACATACCGCTATGCCAAATCAGCTGTTTTGTGAAAAAGAGGAAGACTGAAACTCAAGTGGCTACCATTTAGTGAATTCAGTTCTCACTATAGCTGTCAACCTCCTAGTACTAAACACCTGGACAAAGCCAATAAAGGGGGAATACAGCCCCCAAACATATTCAGTTCTCACCATAGCTCTCAACCTTAGCACAAAAAAACCTGGACAAAGCCAATAATGGGGGAACACAGTTCCAAAAATTGGGACAAATTTCAAATATTCATCTTAGAAAATTGCTAGAATAAAAGGTTTCATGTTATTATGTACTTTCTGAAGAATATGAAGTCTGAAATTCAAATGCCTGTCATTTTTATTTATTTAACATTTGTTAACCAGTAAAGTTTGACTTGGAACAAAAGCCAATTGTCAGCAGAGGCCCAGGGTGAAATACTTCAGACACATATCTTTGTATGAGGGGAGGACACCAGAGTACCCAGAGGGTACCCACACAAATACAGGGAAGACATGCAGACTCCACACAGAAATCCCCCCACCCAGTAATCAAACCAGAGAACCTCTAGCTGTCAGTTAACAATGCTACCACTACAACAGCAACTATGTAATGAATTACAAATCCAGAAACCACAGATTTTATGAGGAACAGAACAGAACAAATATGAGGCAAAAATCTGCAATTTTTTTTTTTACAAATGGTGGTGGGTAGGGGATTCAGGCTCTTGCTACCTGCACCCAAGGTACAGGTTTCAAGCTTAAGGTGTTCTTTAACCACCACTATGTATCCTGAGTTCTCTCTAGCCACCAGTATATAGCTACTGGGGCATTACACACACCTAATAGTGGGGAACACTTGATGTTATAGTTACCACAATTGTATCATCCGAATCAAAATAAAATAGTAGCTACCACGCAAATGAATGGCATCTTGTGCAAGCTGGATGGTGTGTGTACATGTACTTATGTCATGAGAGCTAAGGTAAGAACAGCTCAAAAATAGATGTTTACAGTACTTCTGATTTCCAGTCAGAATTACTATTACAATTACAGTACTCAGAATTACATGTATCAGTGGTGACTATAGTAGTAGTATGTTTTTCTAACATGTACCTGAGCAGCTTTAATGCCTATTAAGTGATCAAATCCGGGAATTAAATGACTACAGCTGCTGAGGTTCTAGTTGCAGCTAATTACTCCAGTCCAAAGTCTTTGTGCTAACACCTATGGCTCAGCATTTCTAAATCCTTCTAATCAGCCAGTAACTGTAGTTCTCTTGTTATATAACATACAATAAAGATACATGTGAAATGAAGCAATAAATTATCCTGTACCAGACAGACATAATGTGTAGTCTATTTCTAATGCTTTTTGTCTTGCTCTCTTGCACATTATAAACTGTTACAGCAAATGGCATTGGCATAGTATTAGTACACAACATTATGATTACATACCACCAAGAAAAAGAGTAAAAATGTAAAGCCACTTGAACTTCAGTCTCTCAGCTGTCAGCTCAGCTTAGTCACTCACTGTCCGAACGAAGTTAGGAATTCAATTACCCTCAAGATGACTGATTTCCATAATGCAATTCAATTGTAAAAAAACAAGTTAACTCACTTAACTGGCTGCTACTGTTTGTTTCTCGCTCTTTTCTCAGCACATAAAACCCGGGAAGAGAGCGAGAACCAATCATTAGCCATTCAGTCCATCCACATTACGTACGTGCCTGCGGACATGGCAGTCCGAGCCCCTTCCACTTCTATGTAGTTACAAACTGCATAGACTTCTGGGCATCACACTGATGCCTTCGCTCCTTAATCCAGACTGATTTTACAGCAGTCTGGATTTATTTACAGACACTATACATTTTTTTTAAAACCCAGAACTTGGTGAGCATGCGCAGTTCGAGTTCTGGGACTTCAGTGAGTCAGTCGGACTCACAGCTAAATAAGCAGCAGCCAGCTTAGAATAAATAATTATATTAAATTAATTTATATTTATTTACAAAATGTTCTTTATTTTTCTTTCTCTCTGGGGGGCTGCAGTCCTGCAGTTCGATGGGACGAGCTGCCTCTGATGAACACAGTATGTCAGTGAACGCTTCTAATTCCTCCTGTTTTTTTTTTTTTTCCGCAAGCATAGGATCTAAAAGCTGTGGTCTTGTCTGTCTGATTTACAGACTTTATAAACTGCAAGTAATTCTATACCTGCCTCAGCTTTTGGCTACTCAGCTCGGAAGCAGTCATTGTTGCAGCTCTAGTGACTTCATTTCCAGAGTCTGGGATGTGGCATGAATGGATGACATACAGTTGTCAAGAAGAAAGAAAAAAAAAGAAGAAAAATTGTGATTTAAAAAGTGCCATTCATAACTTCATGAACCTCTGTTATTTAAAGAAAAAAGTCCCTTTTTCTCTTTGAGAGGCATGCATAGTCAAGCCATGCAGAACATGACAAGAAAATACTACACCGATAGTTTCTACCTTAGCGTACATTCTTCTGGATGGTTATGAAATGTGAACTTATTATAGTGAGTGCATTCTTACTACATTGCCAGAAAACTGCAAATGTTATGAGGGGCAGAAAAAAAAAAAACGTGAGGCAAAATTATGTGGACAGTCTGCGAAATAATGGACAGCTAAAATGTATCTTGCACTAACGTGCTTTCTTTTTTCTATGGAAAAAAAGTTGTATTGAGCATATCCCAGCTTGGAAAACCTGCAGTCTTGGCAAAAGTAGAAAGCTACAAAAGCAAATCCTTTTTGTATTAGTGCTCATCTTCTGACTCCTGAAAGTGATTGGACTGTGATGTTCAACTGACAGGAAACTGAGCCTCACAGTCCAGTTGAATTTCAGGAGATGCCCTGCATAGCTGTTAAAAAAAGTAATTGTTTGGCACAGGGGAGGTTTAAAACTAAAATGTAATGCCAAAAGCCATACATCTGAAGAGGGCAGTGAGGTGGTCGCTAATGGGCCGGTAAATCCACTACTGTTTCACACCCCTGTGACTGCGAGTGAAAGATAATTACTAACAGCACTATGCATATCCAGCACTTCCCCATCTTTCTTAGCTGCAGTTCTCACATCCATACAGAAGGTAATTCATAAGAAATCAGTTCAGCACAGAACTTGTCATGCAGGAGGGCACACAAGCTCTATTTCAAAAGATCCTGAAAATATAAATCCTAAATAAGAACCACACTGTTGTGTATATGTGAGGCAGAAAATCTCTTTACGTTTTCTGTAGCAGTACCATACTTTTAAGTGAAACCACCACGTTTCTCAAGAAGTCTCTTGCAACTGTACAGAAACTGAAGCCAAAGTCGTGACACACCACACCGTGTTTCACTCCACCTCCTTACTTACACTTTGTGCTTTTTCTGTTTTATAGATAAGAACCCCGATGCAAACAGGACACTGTCAAAGATCCCTTGCTCTATTACAAAAACTTGTTTTCACAGACCTGTACTTTCAACAGTGCAAATAACTCTTAACTAGCAGGATTTCTCTGGTTTTAAAAACATTTCAATACTTTTCTGGATGGTGTCCATGCACAGGTTGCCCTAACATCACCCCCCCCAAATGAAGTCAGTTATACTGTCAGCCCACACCAATTGACAAACTCTCACTAGTGGTTGATTCCCCGGGAAAACGGACATTGCATTTGTTTTTGTTCTTCTCTTCTTTTCAGTCTGAGTAGTTATGCTTCTACAGTTTAGTTTTGAATACTTTTAGGTGTGGTTTCTCCTACTGGGTGGTTGTCACTTATTTGTAGTGCATGGAGCGCCATTGACACACACACACAACCCTCTCTTTATTCTCTCACATGCACCTCCTGTCTTATACAGAAACACATACTTCACTTGTCATACAGACAGAATGGCTAGTTTAAATTACACACACACACACACACACACACACACACACACACACACACACACACACACACACACACACACACACACACACACACACACATACACTTACACACACAAACATTCTCACTAGTTTAAATTACTTACACACACAATCTCTCATTAGCACAGAACAGCTAGTTGAAATCACATACACATACATATGTACGTGTTCACTTTCTCTCTAAAGTACACACACGCACTTACCTTTTCTTTTATGGGGCGACTTAGTTTAAATTCTGCATGCAACTGTTGAACGTGTTTACTTCCACGGTGGCATGTGTGTGTGGTGCACACATGGTTCTCCGTAAAGAAGAAAATGCTGCCACCATGGTGTTAAGACTTTTTTTAAATATATTATTAATAGTGCAGTGCATATTTTTAATGGAGTTCCAAACTGGTTTAAAAAGGGGTGGTGCCTAAATCCGCCACTGGTTACTTACCAGAAAACTAAAAACTTCAATAAAGACATGGCAAAAATAGGACTGAAAATCACGACATTAAAAGTTACTAAAACAATGGGATGTTCTGTAGTCCTATCTCACCTTCATTCTTACATATGGGACTTGGCCGATTACAAAGCTCAAAGTCCTTAGTTGGCTCGTGGCAAGGTAGGTATCCCATAGTGCACTAGTAAGAATCCCCAGATCTCATTTGCCTCGTCTACCAGTTCAGAAGTGCTTCTTGCTTGGCTGTGGCTAAGTTGAACATTTTTCATTATTATTGTAGTTTTACTGATATTTCTTCATATAATATAGCTTAGTTTACTTAGTCTTAGTGATAGTTTTGTCATAGGTATTTAATAGTAGTGTGTTCTGTTAAATTTACATAGTTAGTGTTGAAAACATGTTGGCCACTTTAAGCCTGTTTTTGTTCTCTGTGTGGTATCTTTCTGTGTGCTAGTTTTTTGACATAGTTCCTATTACTGTAGGTCCGTGTTTGGGTTAGGACCTTGTTTTTTGACTAGTTTCAATAGTACAGTATATTGTGTGCAGTGTCGTTTACTATTTTTCACTAGTTTGCCTGCTGTTTAAGATTTCTATTTCTGGTATTTTTTGACTTAGCTTCTTCTCTGTTTCCACAGCTAGGTCCGCTTAAGTTAGAGGACCTAGTCCTCTGTTTAACTTTTTGACTCTTTTCCTCTATAGGGTTAGGCCCATTTAAGTTAGAGGACCTAGTCCTCATTGTATTTTGTGTATCGTTCTTAAAGGGTGAGGCCCGTTTAAGTTAGAGGACCTTGTCCTCTCTTCTTTTTCATAGAACTCTTTGTAGTCATGTCACAGGAATCCAAAGAACATAAACCTTCGGGTTTTAAAAAGTGCCTTAAGTGCTCCAAAAAAATGTCAATTACTGATGGGCATAGTAATTGCGTTTATTGCCTCAGAGCCATTCACTTACAGGAAACTTGTTCTTTCTGTCACTCCTTCAGCTCCAGAGTTCTTCAGAAAAGAAAGAACAACTTAATACTGAAAAGGTCTCTTTAAACCTTCCTTCAAGGAGGACCTAGCCAGCTCTTCTTCATCTTCTAAGTCTCATTCATCAAAAAAAGAGAAGGTCAAATCAGCCAAGAGACATTCTCCTGCGCCGACTATTTTGTCTGAACTTCCTCAGAAAACTTTAAAATTGGATAAACCTTCTACCTCTTCAGCTCCACTGTCCTCGGAGCTGGTCGAGGTTATTGATGATGACACTGCAATGTTGGCCCCAAGTCTTTCGGAGCCGACTACTGAGAAATTGCATCGGAGCTGGTCCAGAGAGCTATTGCCAGTCTCCTCAACTTTATGATCTCCCATTTTACAGAGATCTAGGTCACCTGCCCTGTCATCCAGATCGTCCAACAGTCTTTTGGAAGAGGATGTACAGAGAGTAGAGCTTAGACTTTTGAAGTCGTCTGCTTTACCCAAATTGTTGCTGGCTCTGACCCAGTCAGTTCTGCAGCCATCTAAGACCATTCTCCCTGTCATGGTTCCTCCTCCAAGCCAAGTTGGTCCTTCGGAGCTGGAGATTTCGGTGCTGCTTGTTGTGGAACCCTTGGTTCCAGCTCCCCTTGTGGCTGTCTCAGAGCTGAGTTCCACTCCGACACCTTCGGTGCCCTTCCATGGTGTCTAGGAGCCGAAGCTCACCAGTCAGCCCCAACAGGGATGCTTGGACCAAACCTGTTTGGTGCCGAGTTTACCTCTTGGTGCGTCGGCTAGGTTGAGCTCGGACCCTATGGATAGATATGGGAAGCGTATCTTCTATTCAGTGGCTTTTACTCTCAGATCACTGAACTATCTCACACATTTTACTGGGCTTCAGAGAGATCTCCTCAAGGAGTTAGGAGATACTCTTCAAGGCACATCAACTGAAGGAGTCTTTGAGAAGGTTACTGCTCAGTTGTCTACCTTAAACTCCATTGTGAACTCCTCCATGAGGCTGATCTCCTATGCAGCTGATGGAGTGAGTAGGGCAGCAGGTTCAGGAGTTTCTCTTAGGAGACACTCCTGCATGCACATATGCAATTTTGCGGAGCCCTTCAAATCTACCTTTACCACCGCCCCCTTCGACGGTTCTTCTCTGTTTGGACCAAAGGTAAAAGATACACTCACCATGTGTGAACAAGAAGGGAAAACTCTCTCTGCCATGGGAGTACGTTTTACCGTCCCTTCTAGACCATATCCCAAGGGTCAGGAAGGTGGTAAAATGTGGTTCAAGAAGTCCCAGAGATTTTTCTTGGATGCAAGAGGTGATTCTTTCTTCAGAGGCAGAGGAGGAGGAGCTAATGGTAGACATTGCCCTAGAAGCAGGGGGGTCCACAAAACCAGGGTGGCCACGATTCCTTTCGAGGCCGTACCTATCAGCGCTCCTGATGTGGGGCCCGGCTGCACTTCTCTGGAGCCAGTCGGGGGTGGCTTATCTTTGTATCCAAAAGCCTGGCTCAACATCACCCAAGACAAATGGGTACAACGAATAATCACCAGAGGATACTCCATACCCTTCCTTCTTCCTCCTCACATCCCCAAGAAGATCCCAGATGTTCCACCCAATCACAGGGATCAAGCAACTATGGAAGTTCAAAAGTTGCTTTCAAAGAGAGTCACCCAAACTGTCCCTGCAGACCAGATAGGATTCGGAACTTACTCCAGATTCTTTTTAGTGCCAAAATGAACAGGGGACTAGAGGCCCATTTTGGACCACAGCAAACTAAACAAATCCATAAAGAAGGCCAAGTTCCAAATGGTAACATTACAGTCTATACTCCCTCTGTTAGGGAAAGACAATTGGATGTGCTCCATAGACCTCCAAGATGCGTACTACCATATAAATATGGACAGAGCATCGAGGAGTCACCTACACTTCTGGCTGGGAGCCAGTCATTACCAATTTTGTGCTCTGCCCTTTGGTCTCACCACAGCTCTCAGGGTGTTCACCAAATGTATGGTGGTAGTGACATCTCACCTGAGATGTCATGGATTTCAAGTGTTTCCATACCTTGACAACTGGCTCCTGACCCCCACCACCAGGCACCTACTCCTACAAGACAGGGATTCAACCATCCAGCTCTGTACTCAGTTGAGGATTACAATAACTTGGGAAAAGTCTGCCTTGTTGCCCTCTCAATTTGTGACTTTTATAGGCACAGAAATAGACACAGTCGCCATGATGGCTCGTCTTCCTGCAGACAGACTTCAAAACCTCAGACAACAGATTTACAGCTTACTTCCTCTACGAAAAGTCAAGACAAAGACAATGCTGAAACTCTTTGGGACCATGGCCTCTACCATAAATCTAGTTCCACTAGCCAGATTGCATATGCGAGTTCTTCAATGGCTACTTTTTTCCCAGTGGTCTCTTCAACAACTGCCTCTATTTCATCATATTCTCATAATGGAGTCTTGCAAAAAGGACCTTCATTGGTGGATTCAGCCCGATCAGCTGACGACAGGAACACCCTTCCTCCCTCGCCAACCCATTGCTACTGTGACCACAGATGCCTCCCAGATAGGGTAGGGGGGGCATTATCTAGGCAGGACTGTCCAAGGCACATGGCAAGATCACGAGGCACAGCTGCATATCAATGTCCTAGAGATGAGAGCAGTGCTTCTAGCACTGCAAGCACTTCATAACTTTCTTCCCTTAAGAACAATAGCAATCCAGTTGGACAATATGTCAGTGGTATGGTATCTAATCAAGCAAGGAGGAACCATATCTTACCCCCCTTTGTTGAGAGGCTCTTCATGTTTGGCAGTGGGCAATATCTTACCAGTGCTTTTTGTTAACAATGCATATCCCAGGAACAACCAATGTGATAGCAGACAAGCTCAGCAGGGCAATATTGATGCCTCATGAGTGGTCTCTGAATCAGAAAGTAGCAAAAGAGATTTTCTGCAAATGGGGACAGCCTTGCTGCAATCTTTTTGCCAGCCCGATCAATGCCAAATGCAGCAGCTACTTCTCCCTTATCCCCCCTCTGGGGGAGTCACCGAGAGACGCACTTGTTCACGATTGGCCTCTGGGACTCTTTTATGCATTTCCCCCTTTTCCACTCATATCGAAAGTGATCCAGAAAGCAAAGTTCTTGGGAAGCAAAATGATTCTGATCACTCCTTAATGGCCTCATCAGATTTAGTTCCCCATCCTTGGGCCTCATCTCCTAGATGATCCATGGACTCTGGACCCAGTTCCAGACCTCTTGACACACATGTCAGGCTCCCTTCACCCCTGCCTCCGCACCCTCAACTTGACAGCGTGGCTGCTCCACTTCCATCCCTAGTCAGGCTTTATGATTTTTCTCCTGCTGTGACCCATATCCTTATGTCTTCCCACAAACCTTTCACTAGGAAGTTATACACTAGCAAATGGAGAAGATTTTCTATCTGGGCAAAAGAGAGAAATGTAGATCCTTACACAGCATCCATCCCTTTGGTGTTAGAATTTCTAACTGAACCTTTCCATCGGGGATCAGCTGCTGCCACAATTAGAGTTCAACTGGCAGTGATATCAAACTTTCATTTGGGACAGCATGAGCCAAATCTGATGGCCCACAGATTATGTAAAACCTTCCTTAAAGGTGCTACCTTGCTGAGACCTCCCTTTCAGGAACCTGTACCTCCTTGGGATCTAATCATTCTGTCCAAACTAACTTCCCTGCCTTTTGAACCCGCACATTCATATGATTCAGCTGATTACAAAGCTCAAAGTCTCTTAGCTGGCTTGCAGCAAGGTAGGTATCCCATAGTGCACTAGTAATAATCCCCAGATCTTGTTTGCTGCTAACTATAAGAGAGATAGAAAAGGTCATCCAGAAAGAACAGCAACAACAATGAAAGGTCTCCACCCTACCAAAGGTAACACTATCCTGTCTCCAGATCCTTCCAGGATGGGGGTAGGTGGGTGGGTTCGTAAGAATGAAGGGCGAGATGGACTACAAACATGGAATGTTATGGTGAGTACATAACTTCTTTTTTTGCATCAATAAACATTTTATGAATTATGAAGTTCTAATGCAGTGAGGGCGAGCCTTTTGTGTTTGTTGTGTCAAAAATTCGGAAAATGCCTAACGTGACTCTGCTGGAGTGTGTCCCCCTCCAAGCAAAAAATAAACAAAAGAAATAAAATAAATAAAACAGCATACATCAGGGATAAATTTCAACAGAATCAGGGACAAATCTAGAAATAAGAGACATAGACAGTTTTAAATTACTAGTACTATTAATCTGAGACACTGACAGAAAAAGTGAATGTGAATTAATACACATTTTCTGAAGTAAAATAAGTCTATAAATCTAATTATTGTCATTATTAAGTGTAAAAAGTTGCCAGTTTTAGGAGGGATTAAGAGGGACAGTTGAGAGGAATGTAAAACAACACACACTTAGAAATGCAGACTACTTGCCCTTTGCAGAAGTGTAACCAAGAGAAAACAATGTCAGCACTGCCCTTTGCAGACTCTGTCGAGATGGTATACCGAAATAATCTTTGAGGTCAATAACCTCCTTACCCCTGCAGCAGTGTTGTTGAACTGGCTCCTGGCACAAAATAATTCAATGCACTTCACACAAGCAACAAATGCAAAAGCAGTTCTTTGGTAACTCAGGTGTTGGAAATCACTGGTGTGTCACCCAAAGTGGTTTGTCACCTTTGACAGGAGTGTCATAGGTTCGTCATCACTGTTATAATGTCTAATATTGACTATCTATAATTTTCATGGGTTTACAGGAAAATCAAACATTTTACAAAAGACAGGGCAAAATATGAGGCAAAATCAAAGCAGTTTTGCAAAATCGCACAGTCATAGAAATGGTTTATTTTAGCATTTCAAGTGAAGGATCATTTGGCATCCGGCACTGACTTTTTTAAACTGGTTTGCTGGGGTTTTGTCTGACATGACTTTTTATAAAACAGTTTTTGTGATAAGATTTACTATGTTACAGCAGCAGCAAGCCCCTGTCAAACTATGCTAATATCATAACATTCTTAGTCATACACAAACATATGTGGTGGTCCAGTGTACTCCATTATTGCCCAAATACCCATACTGAAACTCTTCTGCAGCAGTAAAGCTCTGAAGGGCTTTGTGACACCCCAGCACTGGCCCAGTAGTCAAGGTGCCTCAATCCTCACCACTAGCACCAGTGGGGGATGAATATTGGGAGGATGACAAGTACATACACAGTATTTCCAGATGCAACTCTCTGCATCAAGTGCAATTTCCCTTAAGAGCACACAGAGACCATAGTCAGTCTGGGGCTGGTTTCTTCTTCTTTCTCCAGATCCCTAGTACGACCCCTCACTGGCACAGCTATAGAGTTGAGATCTCAGCTGAGTGGCCAAACCAAGACCTCAAGCACCCTCTCTGTCCAACAAGTGCTTTATGTCCCTACCCAAGTAGCAGACACACACAAGGAGGTTTGATTTATACACACACACACATACCTGGGAAAGGCTGGCACAGGTTTACTAGCTATGCCTTCCTCTTTCCAGACTATAAGGTAGTTATCACTGCCATAAGCCATGCCCTTATCAGCTACTTTAAGGCCCTTAACAAAGGGTGTCCAATATTACTGTGTAATGTTACTATCAATACAAATGGTAGTTTGACCAAGAGCAAGGCTATTAGGAGTGGCCTAAAGTGTCACCAAATCAATACGCAAGTAGTCTCAGAACTTAAATATGTCTCAAAAATATAAGCCAGAATGAAAGCTTTACATATGCTTAGTAATTAATAATAAAAAAACAAGAAAGTGTTCAGTAAATAATCACAGTTACATCAGAGTTCAAAATCACAGGAAATACTTAAAACAACATTGCAGGACAGTCTCACATAAATACAGAAAACATCTAAACTATACTTCACTATATTTTTCACTGAATCTAAGAGAATTACTTTACCCTAGTTAACTTACTTACAGAGCAACAAGGCAGATGTGGTGAGTGGATATTCTTGTCAGGTCAAAGACAAAATACAAAATGCTATCTCGCTCTCAGAGACTTCCTAAATTAATATTCCAAATATTACTGCTGGGATACTTGCAGAATGACATAATTTCTTGTAATCTGACTTCAGTTCTCAGGCTCAAAAACAACCATTGATGCAGCTGCTAGCATTTAGCATCTACATGTGAAAATACATAGATCTCAGATCTTTTGGCAAATGGTGGAAGTCGTAAAATAATTTACATTCCTCCACATTTTAAAGACAATACAAAAAACTTCTCTATGACAGACATTATGCCTCCTGTTGACTGCAACTGAAAGATAACTTATTACATGGTCATAAAGTAATTTAAAGTTCAACTATTCTTCTGAAGTTAACTTCTTGTGTTTAAGTTTCCATTGTTAAAATATATACATCTAAACAGTCACAATAGTGCAGGTACATTCCTGTTCTATTCCAGTGGGGCATGCTGTTATTCAATTTTAGCTCAGTACTTTAAAAAATATATCTTCTGTACCAGCAGTTTGATATACACATAACATAGAGTTCTAATACAGTTGTAACACAAGCATATGCATCATGTTAATATTCACAAATGACATATAACTATTTACAAAATTCCAGATAGATGGGCTGGCAGTATCTCCTTTCTTGACAGGCTTCATGCCCAACTTGTCTTTTAGTCAGCTCAGTTTGAGCTACCTGACAGTTTGAGCACATGGAAGGTGCCCTGGATCTTTGGAAGCTGTCCAGTTGTTATATCCTTGGCAGGATATACTCTACAAAGCTAAGGCTACTGCAGCAGTGATCAATATGATGAACATCTGCTGAACCAGTATTATGTAGTTTACAAATGCCAGACATTCTAAAATGACACTAAAAATATGGAATGCCAACTCAAAGGTTCATAGTTAAGTACTGGGCTAGCTGCCCTTGCAGACTATTTTGAGCCAAGTAGTTTCTCTTTTTGTACTCAAAATAATGTATCCCATTTGGTTATAGATTGGTCTTACCCATCCCATGGTTGATAATTACATATTACCCCTAATGAGAATAACTGGGATCATAGCATAGATTATTTGAGATGACTCATTCTTGGGATTAAGCATTTAGCAGCTGCATCTGTCTCTGTCCATTAGTAGTACAGGGGGCGATCCTGGCATAAATCTTCTGTTTCCCATCCATAGATCTAAGCTGCATTTGAAAACAGACAGAGTATAGTGACAGTGCTTTGAGTCGGTATGTGTAAGACCTGTTGTTTAAGCATGTATCCTAGTAAGGTGTCTCTGTGGGTGTTTCAGTTGTTGCATGTGTCGAGACAGGTACATGCCAAAGGGGGCATTATATTCAAAGACTGGCCTAATGAGGGATAAGTAAAGGAGAACAATGACATCCCTAGATCTAGACACAATCAGTTTGTTTATAAGCTGTGCAACATAGAATGATGTTCTTACAACAACAGACATGTGTTTGTCAAAAGTTAAGTCACTGTAAGTTCCCAAATCACAAACAACTGGGTCAGTTCTTAAAGGTGTATTGTCAATGTGGTATTTCCCTGGGGTAGATGACGTCCCAAAAGATACAATAATGCATTTTTTGGCATTTAATTTCAGACCACAATTTTGACAGCAGTTATTTATTTGAGACAAACCTTCCTGCAGGATGGCTAAGTCATTTGGGGATTCAATCACTGCTCCTAACTTGCAGTCATCTGCAAACTTAGCCAGAGCTGTTTGGCATTCACTTTAACTTCAGAAAAGTAGATGCCAAGCAGGAGAGGTCCCAGCACAGAACCCTGGGGGAGGGGACTCAACTGTTGACTGGTCTCTTTGTGGTGGTTACTGCACCTATTTTGATTATCTGCATCATATCCGTAAGCCATTTGGTAATGCAGCAGGTGACGGGTCTATATTATGTTACTGAATACTTACAACATCAAACGTTATATGGTCGACACCACATGTTCGAAGTTGCAAGTATTCGAAAATTAAATTAAAAAAAAAAATTAAAAAAGGAAAAACTTACCTGAACGCTTTAAGCAGGGGGCAAGCCCCCCTGCACCTCTCACACCCCTCGCTCTTTAAATATACCAATTCCAAGATCGCACTACAGTGCAGTAAATGGAAAGCTTTTCTACAGCGATTTCGGCTTTCATTTTTGAATACTTGCAACTTTGAACATATGGTGTCAACCGTATAACGTTTGATGTTGTAAGTATTCGATAACGTGATATAGACCCACAGGTGACATAGGGATTTATTACCAATTTATTTACCCTTTCAGTTTATTTTATTTCAATTTACTTTTCCTTTCATTGAGGAATTGTGTCAACAGGTATCAGTAATCATTTTTAATACACGTTGTCATTTACTGCTTGATGAATTTGTAAATAACATGTTTTTAAGTGAAAGAATGAGAAAAGATTGCAAAACAGATTTCAGGGTTTGCAAAAAACTACCTTTAGCAATGCTCTTTAATAACACACGTTGTTATTTACTGCTTGGTTAATTTGTAAATAACATGTTTTTAAGGGAAAGATGAGATAACATTGCAAAACCAATTTAAAAACCTACAATTATGATTTCAGGATTTGCTATATTTAATCAACTGTAATAACTAAACCTACAAAATATTGACACAAAAAATCTACACTACTTGCCTATCTACACAAAACATATATAAATTCGACCAACATTATCTAACATTGCACATGATTAAAAAAACAAATTCTAAAGAACTCAAGGCACACAAATAAAAAGACTATTTAACAAACACAATTAGTGCTATGACCCACCTTTATGAGCATTTTCTTACACTAATATCCTCTTTAAATTGTTGAAGCCAAATTAATTGGATATTTTTTATTATGAGGTAAAGCTACAATAATATGCAAGTAAAGGGAAAATATTATTTCTCTCTATCAAGTCTATTAGTCTTTTTCTTCTTTTGGCATGTATTAGTGTAATGTGTTATGGGTATTTAAATTAGCATGTGTATAATACGCAGACTTTCTAGAGGTACTCTGCTGTCACCAGATGAAGACTGATAAAGCAAGAAGAAAGGAAATGGATGCAACCCATCTGTATCTTTTTTTATCCCCAAACACAGAGCTTTATTGACATTTGTTGACTGGGAAAGCCCTCTGGGCCTAACAACCCATTTTCTGTGGAGGCCCAGGGAGAAAAGCTCCATACAGTCACAGAAAAATGTGATTCTGCAAGGCTGTCAGTGCAGTGACAGTTTTAACACCTCTGCAGTAGTGTGGGGAGAGGGGACTCTCAATTCCTCTTGAACTGCAAAGGAAAACACTGATCTAAGGCTTACAATTTAGTTACTTTTCTGGCTATAGCTGGATAACATCTAAGTATAGTGTAAAACAAGGTCTGAGCCAAACATAAATGAGGCTGATTAGAGACAGAAAAGAAGCAGTCCTTTTACAGAAGGTAAAGAAAATAACAGTGACCCTCACAAATCCCATTATATGTCAATGGCATGGGAATTCAAAGTTACTTCCTTATGTCTGGCATTATGGGAAAGAGAAAGGGTTGAGGGAGAATGAGATCATGTTGATAAATCAAGCGCCATTGGTAGCCATGTTGTGGAAAACAGGCTAAAATTACAAACAAAGCACTTAGATTGATTTTTAGATGTTAAAATAGGTCAGGAAACAAAGACAGAGTGAAAAAAGATTGTTTTAGTTATAGGGTGGAGTTTTCCTTTAATCAGCAACATCATTTACAAATAATGCATACAGCGCAATCCACATGCATGATGCAGAACTGCTTTTTCCCTACTAGATATGAGTTTAGCACATTCCAGTGGGCACATACTTGAGTGATTTGGTAAACAAAACATTTCCACATATTATTCAGCTTTTAAAATTTTCCACAACTAAGATTTTTTTTCCTGTGAAAACTAACAGTCTTACCCTTCCATCTTTTCCTCTGTCTCTCTCTTTTCAATCTCTTTAAAAAAATTATCGGTGCCAGTATTGTTAGAACTTAACTGGATTTTCATTTTTGTGTTATCTTTTTCCCCAAAAATCATACAAATGTCCCAAATCAAGGACACATTTTAAATGTTGCTCTTAAAAACTTAAAAAAATTGCCAGAATAATAGGTTTTTGCATTAGCATGCATTTTCTTAAGGATATGAAGTCTGAAACCCAAACTTTCATTTATTTAGTGACTTCAGTCCATTTCAATTGTCAATGATTTGGAAGAAAACCAAACATTTTATGAGGAACAGACCTAACATGTGAGGCAAAAATCTGGACAGTTGAGAAGTATGAGTGAAAATCATACTGTCTGGCTATGTTGCGTCAGCTTCAAAGCAGAGTCCCAGTTCAATGTAATAAGTCTCTTGTTAGCATCACTTTCTTTCCACATAAAAGATTACTAGGATCTGCAAGCATTTCTCTCAACTGATAATCACAAGAAATCTAGACAAAGCCAAAACTAATTGGTGGGGGTTGGTGGATTTAAATTAGCAACATACCTCTCAACCCCCCAAAATAGAAAAAGATTTTAAATACTGCTCTTACAAACATAGAAAGTTGTTAGAATAACAGGGTTTGCATTAGTGTGTATTTTTCTGAAGGACACAAAGTCTGAAACTCAAATGTCTGTCATAATTCAGTGACTTTAATCCTCAATGATTTGCCAGAAAACCACAATTTTTATGAGGAACAGACTAAAATTATGAGGCAAAAATTCTGAACTTTCTGTGAGAGGTATGTCTCTAAGTCTGTTCTCAAATGTGTTAATTCAGTTTAGACCCAAATGACACATTCCCAGGTTCCCTTCTCATAGGTACTGCATCTCCAGCATCTATTTATTACCTTTGCAAATATTCTAGACATCCCTCTTGGTGCTACAAGTATCTGCTGAGACACTTCCATGCAACACTGTAAAGCCTTCTTTATTTGATGTGGTGCATTGGAGGATGACACATTTCCTGCCATTGCTTTGATGTCATTTGTCTTACTAACCTCTTGTTCCAGTTGTCTGTTAAACACTTTGCCCCGCCCCTAAAATTCCCTATTGAAATCCTATAAGATATGCTTAGTAGTTTTTTATTGGAGGCCACTTCTCTTGTTGACTCTAATAAAAACAAATCCATTAACGTAGACTTTTCCCCTCACTTGCTCGATGGTTAGCTTTACCTCCTTTTCTGGTTCTTGCCTTAGGCCCATATATAACAGTTCTTCATGCTTGCTTAGACCAAATTCTTTTTTACTATTTCCCACTCTTTGCTCTAGTTGCTCCCAATATCTAGATTCTTTTTTTTGAACTCCTTTTTGCTATTGTATTTTCCCCTTTCTTGGTATTTTTGCCATCTTCTATTTATTTGGTGCCAGCTTTGACAAACACATTTGCATTTTCTGTGGTTTGACTGTACTGAATATTTCTTCAGATATGAAGATGTCTCTTGTTTTAGAATCATCTAACTTTATTGCTTAAGTTCAAAATCCTAACCTTCTTAAATGCTTCCCAGGACCTCTTTGTTTGACTGATGTGTATTTCCATTTTGGCATAAAACCTTCATTCTACATGAAGTAGCTTAACCACAACTAAATTACTGTGTAATATGGACTTTAATGGAAGTCCAAGCACATGCACGCATGCCCCCCCCCCCACACACACACACCACTTGTATTATTAGCCTCTACCATTCTACTCTAGAGGCCGGATTCCAAAAACTATCCATGGACAGCGGATCATGCCAAAGGAAGACTTCAGTGCACCAGATATGGACACACTTTCCGAAGACACACTAAAAGCAGTTGGAGTATGTGGCTTTTCAGTATAGGGTAATTACAGATTCCACGCATAGCCATTGCATTCCGAAACACATCATGCGCAGCCGACACAACTTAAATGCTACAGACTGCATATACAGCATCACAAGGAAAGGAAGCTACTAATACAGATTCTGCTGTATTCCATAAGAACACTGGCTGTACCTGTATTGTGTAATGTTAGGGAAATATCAATATGCTAGTATACAGCAGTGCCATGACATGAGGCTGAAACAATAACAGTTTGACCCTCGGGTGTAGCAAGCAAATTACATTTTGTGCTCACAAGTTCATAGTGATACCCCCCCCAACACCTATCACTTAAAAATGTACACAGCTCTCAAAATGGTGCCCCCAAGCACTTAATAAATTTAAGTAAAATTTTCAACTGTTCCCCCTAAAATTATTAAAAATAATGTTTTTAGATTAGCAACATACCTCTCAACCTCTTAGTGCAAGAAATCTGGACAGAGCCTGACAAAATGGGGGGGGGGGGCAAAAGTCCAAAATTAGGGACATATTTTAAATACTGCTCTTATAAACTTAAAGAGTTGCTAGAATAATAGGGTTTGTTGCAACATACATTTTCTCTGAAGGATTTGAAGTCAGAAACTCAAATGTATGTCATTATTTAGTGACTTCAATCCTCAGATCATCCAAGGGATTTACCAGAAAACCACACATTTTATGAGGAACAGACCAAAAATATGAGCCAAAAATCTGGACATCCTGCAAAAATCTGGACAGTTGAGAGGTATGATTAGCAATATTGCACCCGTTGTTAAAGGCATTCATTTAGATAGTTGTAGACATAATATGACCTGAAAAAAAGCCAAGCTGATATGATGCTCAGAAAAAGAAAATGTCCTTAGTAGAATACAAAGAGTATCCCCAGGATTCACGAAGCCTCCGTGTAAGAGTTATAACTCTTACACGGAGGCTGCAGTTAAACGGAGTGATGTCAGCATGCTCTGCATATTCATGAGAGCATGCTGAATCACACCTAAGTCTAACACGGTCCGTGTAAGACAGTAGGGGGCGTGTCCGTAGGCTGAGCCCTGCAAGCGGACACGCCCCCAGAAGTGTAAAAGTGCCCAAAGTAGACACCCACAACAGAGTCCACGGAAATGTGAATAAACACAACACAACACATGCCCCTACAGACTATAAACATAAAAGAAATATAAATGAACATGTTATATATTTTTTTAAATTGTAAAGATGTTTAACCGTGAGTGCGCTTGTTTGCGCGGGCGTGCAGTTAGCAGTCAGTGGGAAAGCATATAAGAACTAAATATGCAAAATAAGCCAGGAAGCAATAGCGTAGCGGTAGAGATGTTGGTTGAAGAGCAGGCATTCATGGTTCGAGCCCCCACAACACCAATTTTTTTTTTGCAAAATAAGCAGGAAACAAGTCCCTGACAAATATGTAAACATAAAACCACAATTCATGTAAAATGTAATGAAATAGCCCATTTATATTGAAGACATGTGAGGTACCAAAAGAAGAAAATATGCCAAATGTGCTCATAGCTGAGCTACAGTTTAACAGAGTGAGTGCATGTGCCCGTAGATGAGCAGTGGTTTAACTGGTGCAAAATGCGTGCCCGTAGCTGAGCAGTCGTTTAACATGTTGAATCTATGTGCACCTAGCTGAGCTGAGCGTAATATGCGTGCCGATAGCCAAATGAGGCTTAAAGCAGCGTGTCCCGTTTGCGAGGAGCTGCGCACCGCGCAAACAAGCTAACCGATGGGCAACGTTGAGCAAGCCGTATCAAAACTGCCTTTACACAGACACACCCCTCAGCATGTCTAGACAGTCATGAAAAATAAAAAGCAGTGGCCAGGTTCGAACCCAGGATACTATATACCATAGTCAAGGTACAGAACCACTAAGCCATGACAGCAATACCTAGAAATGCAATAATAGCTCATATATAGGAATGAATACAAACTAGAGCATGACAATGCAGGTTTACTGAAGTTGATACAATTCCAAAATGGCCAATCACAGATATGTGCAGGAAAAATGGACTATATAAGCCCCATAGGCGGGAATACACAGCATAAACGATTGTAGAACAGACCTGCAGGCAGAATGTCAGGAGTAGGAGAGGGTAGTCGCTTTCGAGCAGAGAGGTGGGGTGTTGAGGAGTCCAGGTACATGGCCTGGCTCCTAGTCCACAATCATGAGGCCCAACTCATGCAGGGCCAGGTCCTCTGGGGAGCATACAGGGCTGAGGCGTGGGACCGGTTGGCTCATGAACTCACCAGTGCCACAGGGATTCCAAGGACAGGTGAGCAGGTCCGTCACCACCATGCGGACCTGAAGAGACGCAAGCAGGACCAACTGAACCTTTGGATCCAGGAGGCCCGGCAAACACCCAACGCCCCACCACTGAGTAAGTAACATTTAATTATGTATGTAAAAAGTTAAACTAGCTGATATTATGGAGATGTGTATTCCAATATTACTTCATTTATATTACAGCTGCAGGTGTCCGTTCTGTGAACCGCAGAGCCTATGGCGATAGGCTGGTGCGGTTGCGCCACCAGGCACGTCAGTAATCCACTACCAGTAACTGTAAAGAAATATCAAAGTATGACAGTCAGCATAAGAGTGCAGTGTAGTCAGTAAGGAATAAAATCTGCAAGTAACAGTGTGAAAGTGTATGCAAGTATTGCTTGATCACAATAGTTTGCAGCCTGTAAGTGTAAGCTAAACATGAAACTGTCTGACATATATCCTGAAATAAAGATGCCCTGCCTGTAAGAAAATAGTACACAACCTGCAGCAGGCTGAAAAGTATAGCTGCAGAAGATGATAAATCACATGTGTGAAATATATCCCTGTGGAAATACTGAAACATGACAGAAGTGAGACTGCTGGAAAGGATTGTAATAACTACTGTTAAAACATGTCAATAAAGCCTAGAAGTACCATCCTGAATAGTAAAATGAAAGCAAGTGAGAGAGTGTGAGAAAGTGCCATGAATCCAGCAATACAGTAGTAATAACCCCTGAATAAAGTATACTGCTGTCAAGACAGAATGAAATGCACGTGAGATTCAAAACCAAACAGCTAAATCTGTTCAAAGTGTTGCTGCATCTGGAATGTGTATCCCAAAATCAGGATATGTTGCTCTCAGTCTGCAATATGCAGACAGGATGTTTGTCTGATATACCATACATCCACACTTGTCTACAGCCATATAAAGCAAATGTAGCCTAGATGTAGCTGAACAAAGCTAGATATGAATGTGTATGAAGAACCATAAAATGTATATTGATGTTGCATTAACAGTCCTATCACCAAGTTGAAATAGTTAACATATAGGAAACTGTAGTTAGAACAGTAGTGTGTATATAACTGTAGCTATTAGAAATGTACAGCATATGTATTGTTATTCGAAGGTGTTAATATTACTTTCTTCACCCCAACCTATAACTACATATAACCCATTCCACGTGAAAATGGTATGTGCAATCACAATTAACACCCCTGGACGTTTGTCCTGTTGGGTCATATATATTTGCATGTCTGTTGATGCATCTGCCCTGTTCATACATCCACACCTGATGGCCTGTTGCCATCAATTAACCCTGCATGTTGTTGGACTGTGTATTTCTGTTCAAATTATGCATGTGTTATGCACGCTGTTCAATGGTGTGAATGGGTGTTTGGTTAATGGGAATACTAATGCATGCTGTTACAACTAATTGTGAATGGTATTATATGTCACTAACCCAAACTGTCATGACATAATGCAAAACATAGAACGACAGGGAAGGCGGGTTCCAGCGGACCCACCTCTCCCACCTCAGCTGGCGAGTGCACCTGGCACTAGTGCCGAGTCCGGACCCTCCTCCGGTGGCCCTGTGCCACCTGTGGGTGGAAGCACTGCAGGGGATGGGGCTCGCCCCCCCCTCTGCAAGTGTGGCCAGAGGAGATCCACCACTCACCCTCAGTAGCGTCCGGACTGTGGTGCGTAGGGAGATTCGGGACTCTGTCCTTGAGCCCCTATGCCAGCTCGAGGCACGGGTGGTGCAACTAACGGGCATGCCCATTGCCCCGCCTACACAGCCCCAGCACAGCCCGTCCTGGGCAGTGAAGGAACAGTGGCAACTGCCTATGGGTGGGGATATCAGTTCCACTGTTGCCATCTGTGGGCTCATGGGCTCTGGATATCCAAACCTCCGTCCCCGTCAATTGTGTAACCCCCCACACGTGTCATACACCGCCCCTGTATGCGTCTTGTTTGTCTTGTCTGTTAACCTACCCAACCTACCTCCCCAGCTGTACCGACTACCTTCACCTGACATACCACTCTCACCTGAAAAAAATTAAAAAAAAGGGGCACTCTGTACCCACAAAAAATTATGCCCCATACATAGCTGCCCATTCCGCACACATGTCTACTGGACATGGAACCTATCAATTCCTATTGGCTGTACAACAAGTATTATTGTTGTCCTGACACCTCTCTCAGGGGTGGAAGGTTTCAAATGTCACACCAAATTACATATATATGCACAGCTGTTGCTGATGAAGAAATGGGCAGCTATGGGCCTTACCTACATCCCTCCTGCACATCCCAAGCTTGTTTCCCTACTGTCTTACCCTCTTTGTGACCCCTTTTTCACCACTTTCCTGTCTCCCCATTTTTCTTTTCTTTCAAGGAAAATAGCGCGGGTGTGCGCAAGAGTAAGCACGTTTAAGTTGTTGTAATCAGGTGTGCGCTTGTGTGCGCGGAGCTAACCGCCAGTGCGCATGCGTGAGCTCCGCGCAAACCAGCGCTAACCCGGTTACAACTGCTTAAAAATGCCTTAGTCACTTTGATTGACAGGTCCTGTACTCAGTTCAAAAGAAAAATAAAATCGCACTGTGAGTCCCGAACCCAGGACCTTGGCAACTGTAGTCTGCATGACTCTTATACAAGAGCATTGTGCTAAAGTAAATATATCATGTAACAGTAGGAATGAATGTAAAGGGAATATAATGTGTAGTACACAAAGCATGACATTTAGAATTACAAACAAAACTGGTGGATTTCCATAATAGTAGTGTGCGAACAGAAACAGCCATGCTAGTTGGAAGCTAGTAGGTAATAATGTCACCATAGCACCTTGCAAGACACACACATACTCACAGCAGGATAAGCACTGCCCATACCCCACAACCTCTTACAGGAACACATCTGGACCAAGTAATAAAATATGTGGAGCAAAGGCCCAAAACCAGGGACACATTACAAATAATGTTACAACAAACGCAGACAGTTCAGAAAGTAACAGGGTCTACACTTTGTGGGATGTTTGGAAGGGTATGCAGTCTGGAACTTGAATGTTTGCCACCATATTCTGACTTGAGCCCAGAGTAACTTGCCAGAAAAAGGTGTGCATGAGATATTGACCAAATTATGAGGCAGAAATGTGGACAACTTGCAAATATCTGTACACATAACAGGTCCAACACCACCGTATTTGAATAGTTAAGAGCCTAGACATAGCAACAGTGAATGACTTACAGGGATGCCCCACAGACCCCATGTGAAATGTACAAACAGTAGGCAGAAAGGTGTAACACATGCAATGGTAACTATGGAGTCCGGAAAGTATTCACCACTTGCATGACAGAAAAAGTGTAGTAATACATATGCTCATGCTAACCCACAGTCACAACTGCAGCATACCAGACATTTTAATGGGTGTACCCCATTGATATGTACCATTCCATGAGGCACATAACAGATGAACCTGAAAGTCTCTGGGGCCTGCTCAGCAGCATACTCAAATACCCTAATAGATGTCAAGGCCCACACCATGGCCAGACCACACTGCATGCTGTAACACCCTAGCAGATATAGCAAGCATTCCAATGTGTGAATGTACATGGAAAATAGGAAAGCTACAGCAGCACACTACAGTCAAGACACCTAGCAGGCATACAAGTAGTGACTGTAAAGGGCAACTATTGAAGCCTTAGCAACAGAGTGCAAGCAAAAGTGAAAGGAAAGCACACACACACACACACACATTAACAGTAGTAGTAGTTGTAATTGTCAGTGTACATACACAGCTAGTACAGGAAACTGGAGAAATGAATGGAGGAATGTTAATCTACAACACACCTGGAAATATGAGAGAGATACCAACCTTTACACTCACAGAACATTGTCCACAGCATAACAGCATGGTCCCTGCCCTTAACATCTGAAAGGGCTACGCCTATCTCACACACCTTTTTATAGCACTGTTCTGAAATCACAGTGAGAACTGCAATCAGTACACAACTGGCTGCATGCAATTAGCAAATGCTGGCTAACAATTGGTGCAGAGGCCATCACATGGGCATATGCAGATACCTACAAAAGTATGCTGTACTCCATGTCCACGCATGCAATACTTTCATTGCACCCTGAGAAGGACATGAGAGACAGAGAGAGAGAGAGAGAGACAGAGACAGAGACAGAGACAGAGACAGAGAAAACTGCAATTAAGCAGACAGAAACAAATTGTTCAGCAACAGCTACCTGAAAGCTGACAACTGGGAAGTGGAGCATCAGGACAGAGAACCAGACAGCAACACAAGCAGCTGTGACAAACACAGGTAATGTAAAGTAATACTATAAAGGTCTACATACTGTGAACCCTCCATATGTGTCATTGGTCTGTATCCATATGTATATGAAGATGTGTAAAGGGCAGGGGACATACAGCAACTATCAGTGAAGGCTGTACATACATTTGTATGTGAGAGCATCTATGTGCACATATCAATGTTGTTTGATTGTAGGTTGTAGTGCCATGTACAAAGTAGGTTACACAGTTATGTATGTTTAGCAGTATGTTAGTGTGTGTATACAGTATGGTAGACAAATATGTTGATATACCTGTCTAACATATGGATATGTATGTATGTCAACATATGTATGTGTATATATATATATATGCATACATATATATATATATATATATATATATATATATATATATATATATAATATGCATATATGTATACATACATAGAGAGAGAGATGTAGGAATACATAGACAGATGTAGATAGAATATTGTACAAACATATCTATGTAATGCACACATACAGATATAGATATATGTAGATACATATACATAGACAGACTGATCTGACTACCTACAGGTATGATTGTATATGACGACCTGCAACACAGCCTGTCCCACCCCTCTGTCACTCACACCCCTCTGTGCCCCTCCACATCTATAGCAATATATGTACATCAATATATATATGTGTATATGTATACGGACATATATATATATATATATATATATATATATATATATATATATACATACAGATATATATATATATATGTATATATATACATATAGATATATATATATATATATATATATATATAGAGAGAGAGAGAGATGTATATAAATTCTGAGTGAGGCACATGTGTACAGATGTATTGCAACAGGTGCCTGGTGACAAAGGCATGCAGTGAACACCAGTGTCAAATCCGAGGTACCATACCACATTCCAGATCACCTACACCAGTAACCACCAGATATGTGATTGGCTGCCCACCACTGCATGTGTCAGGGGTGAGCAGGGTCAGAAATGTGTACAATAGTGGCCCCAATGATATTCACAGTGGCACACTATCCCTGGAATACCTGCACATGGTATGTGTCAGCGGACATGGTGAGTCAGGTATGGACATGTAGGTCGGTGTACCCCTCCACACCACATAATGGATGCCATGGTATGGACCTCACATGACATCTACAGATATGGAGAAGGACACAGTGACATGTACAACACTGTGACAATGCACTCAAACACATTACCAATGCACAGTGACTGACAACACCACAGAGTACACATATGCTACCCACATAGAGGTTACCACTCCCAGATTTACATATGGAGGTCACACCCATGACAGATGTCCAACAACCATAGTAACACCTCCCACCATCCACACCCTAAATGTCTGCTGTGTGTCGTCCGTGCCACTGCAATAGTGTGCACATGTGGAGGTAAGAGTTCCTACCCACAGATAAGACATACCCTGCAATAAACCACACAGTGTTAAGAAGCAAGACTCCCCATGAGTACATGTCACACATACCTCTGCTGAATGTTAGTCAGATAGGTAATATGCCATATGAGTCACCCTGTGTAACTGTGTGACAGCAGCAGGTACCATCACACCACATGTGTCACAATGGTCAGGGTAGCAGAACAGTACGCTGCTGTAGACACAGGGGCAAAAGCATATTGTATAGTATTGTATTGTAATGTAATGTATTGTGTTGTATGGTATTGGTATGGTGAGGTGCCTCCTTCATGGAGTGGAACCACTGCTGCTGTGCGCCAGTGTACAGGTACATATCCTGTAGTCAGGCTAGTGTTACATAGCACTTCTATATGTGTGTTTAGCTCCTGTCAGAGGTTATGTAGCATGCAACTGGGGATACCATCAGGTCCCATCCATGTTGTGTATTCTGCTGCCCTGCGGGTGTCTCTCACCTGGACATCTGTGTTGACAGGGAGGTTACAGCCAGCTGGGATAACTATGCCTTATTTCAGGGGAGAGGGCGGGGTGACACCTGCACTGAACCTGTCTGCCACAATGTTGTCGATATCTGTGGTGTCAGTGAAATATTTGTTGTGTACTACCTATGGGCATAGAGGATGGCTCCTGACCAGGTTGCTAACATAACTGAAGAAGGCCTTCAGGTTATCTGTAGTGACACTCTTGATTTCCCTCTCAAAGTTGCCCATGTAGTTTGTATGATGGAAAATAGATCCTTACCAGTGCTGCTCAGACATGCCCTCCCTTTAGTGAATTATGCTCTGTCTTGCAGTAGCTTCCATCTTCTGTAATACAATCTGTCTATGGCTGGGGTCCACCAGACAGGATGCTGTCCCTTTGTGGAGAGTGTCTTGGTCATATATGGGATTGCATGATCCATGCATTCTCGGAGATGTCTGTAGAAAGCAATTGTGTAGGGGTCAGCATTGTGGGTTGTATCTGCCACTGGCCCAGTGGGCTGAAAGGATACCATATCACTGTTACAAAGTGTAAAGTTTGTATCTGTAATGTTATGCACTATAGTCGTTTGTGCTGGTGGTGGAGGTGGGATATGTATATCCAGGGCAATCAGTGTGTGGTCAGCTCACAGTAGTTGCCGATGTAGGCCATACAGTACCTAGATACCAACCCCCAGAGTGAGGAGGTGCGTTTGACCTGAATCAGTGTTCTGACTGCTGGGGTTTGGTAGTATGTCGTATGGAGTCTGCCAGGTACTGTTGCACAGTTGCTGGCCGAGCACTGATACCTGGCCATCTACATGTGTATCCACCAATAGACAGACAGATGCTACATATGTGAGATATGTTGTATCATAACAGTCGAGTAGCATGTGTAGTATGTGTGCCAAATTCTGCTGACATATATTGCTGATACCAGGTTATTTTCTTTCTCAGGTACATGGCCCACCCGCGGAATCCCACCTACTCTACAGCTGAGGATGAGGAGATACACCAGAGCCTGGTGCGGGATTATGCAATACTCTTTTCCCGCACCAGCCAGAATCAGCAGGAGAGGGCTGCACTGTGGCAAGACCTTGTCCGTCGGGTAAATGACATAGGCACGCATAATAGGACATATGAGCAGGTACGACATCACTGCAGTGATTTAATCAGACATGTCCGTCAGCGTGCGTCAGATATCCACAGGCAACAGGTCGCCACAGGTGGTGGGGTGGCTACACATCCCCCACTCACCAGACTGGAGGGACTACTCATGAGTGTAGTGGCTTCAGTCCACCAGCAACAACAACAGCAGCAGACATGCATTATGATGGAGGCTGGAGCCACACAGCAGCAAGACAGTGAACGTGCAGGTAATATGTCATATGTATAGTTGACTGTTGTGTACACTGGTAGTTAATGCATGTGTGAGGTGTGTCCTTGGTTTGTAGCTGTCACCATAGTATTTAATGTGCAAGTGTGATATCCTCAATATTAGCTGCTGACCTGTGAAAGGCGACTGTTGTACTCTTGACCTGTATCATACTCAGTAACATTGGCACAGTTGTGCCCACTGATATTAGTTTCTTCACGTCTGCAGGACCCTCTGGTATAACAGCAATGCAGCCTATCCATGCTGGTGAGTGTGTATTAACAATTCCTGTAATAGTGTTGATAGTAATAGTACTATTTAGCTCACTTAGTAGTGCTCTTTGTATGCATGTAGGTGTGTCTGTGTCTGTGTGTTGATATCACGCATACTGAGTACTGTACAATTGTGTGAAACTGTGTGCATGTGTATGAACCTATGTGTGCATGTGTGCATGTGTGCATGTGTGCATGTGTGCACCTGTGCACCTGTGCATGTGTGCATGTGTGCACCTGTGCATGTGTGCATGTGTGCACCTGTGCACCTGTGCATGTGTGCATGTGTGCACCTGTGCATGTGTGCACCTGTGCATGTGTGCATGTGTGCATGTGTGCATGTGTGCACCTGTGCATGTGTGCATGTGTGCACCTGTGCATGTGTGCATGTGTGCATGTGTGCACCTGTGCACGTGTGCATGTGTGCATGTGTGCACCTGTGCATGTGTGCATGTGTGCACCTGTGCATGTGTGCATGTATGCATGTGTGCACCTGTGCACCTGTGCATGTGTGCATGTGTGCATGTGTGCACCTGTGCATGTGTGCATGTGTACCTGTGCATGTGTGCACCTGTGCACCTGTGCACCTGTGCATGTGTGCATGTGTGCATGTGTGCACCTGTGCATGTGTGCACCTGTGCACCTGTGCATGTGTGCATGTGTGCATGTGTGCACCTGTGCATGTGTGCATCGCTGGTAATGTGTAGACATTGTAAACTGTGTTTCCTGTTTCCTTCCCACAGGTTCTGTTGCTGCTCTGGTGTCATGTAGCAGGGAACCTGAGTCAGGTGCCGTGGGTACTGATAATGATGACATCTGTGTAATGGCACAGGAAGGTATGCCAGGGTCCGCCATTGGTCAGCCGATTGACAGTACACAGCTGTCGACCCCATCAATGCGCAGTTATCCTGCCAATACACCCTTTGTCACCACTGTCCCTAGGTGATGGACAGCATACAGTGGGCATTGACCAGGGTAATGTGGTATCTGTGGCACATGCCTCCCCACACAGCAGCCATGGGCATGGCCCAGAGATGGTACCACACAGACAGATGTCCAGGGGTTCTCGTGGGAGCATCCATGGGCGTACTGCCCCTGTCAGACGTGCCCACAGAGATCTTACAACCTCAGCTATGTTTTGGACTGTCATGCAGGCACAGTCACGTATGGAACGGTACACCAGACAGGGTCTGAGGGAGCTGGCAGCATGTCGCACAGCCATGACTGACAGTATGCGTGACATTGCGGCTGCCATCCGTGATTTCACCGATGTCATAGACAGACGTTGTGGGGACATATTAGACCGGTTCCACAACTACATGTCCATGAGCCAGGGCGATGGTGGGCGGTTGAGGCGTTGACGTGGCCGTATGCCAGCAACAGCAGCAGCTGGCAGTCGTCGCGGACGACAACAGGGCCGCCGCCCCGTAGTGCCAGTAGCAGCCCCAGCAATGCTGGGTCTGTGCTGTCATCAGACCGCCCCAGGAGACCACGTGCACGTGGCTCTGGCCAGGCCCGACAGGGATCTGTGTCCAGTCAACGAACACCTGCTTCTGATGACAGTACCCAGTCTGGGTTGGTACTGGATACGGTCCGTAGCACCCTGCAAGGCACAGGTACCGTGTCCGTGGCCAGAGACACTGATCTGTATGACCTGGCAGGTACAGTCTGTGGCTGTCCACAAACACCAGTATATGGCAGCCATGAGGTGGAACTGTGTGTATCCATACACACATGCAAATTGACAACACCTAGGGCTACCAAATACACGCACACACTGCATCAACATTGCCCCACCTTCTACTGCTGTCCCTCACCAACACGCATACACATACATGTCAATTGGTGGTATGGGTGGCTGACTCAGGCATACCAGGTTCACACCCTGTGCATATGATGAAACTGTGCCACCTCCTGCAATCTGTAACAACTGTGCAGGTACAGGTTAACATGTTGCTGATGCACAGGGTGACCACATAGATGTGTAGTAATAGTATCATGTTGTTAACAGTACTGTGTGCTGAATTAATTGTGGGTATATCACAGCATGCCTGATGCAGTAAGTGTGTGATTGTCATGTCCTGTTGTCTACACCCATGGTAAGTACCATAGTGTATCATCTGCACATGTTGGCATACTGGTGGTAATGATGTCAACAGAAGGCTACATACATAGGTAGCACAGGGGATAGGGTAATGAATGTAGTAATACACAATGATGGACATGTAAATTGCAAGTGGTATGTTGCCCACACTAGACTCTGCATTGTGGATGTTTGAGGATGTTGATATGTGTGCAGTACTACACGACTGGTACAGGACACACAGGAGCACCCTAGCACTGCATGCTCACATCTCATACCATGCTAGACAGCCCCAACACACATAACTAACTGTCACAGGAGGGAGAGTCCCCATATATGTCAGGGATACTGTGGTGGCAGGCCAGGGAGCATACATCCTACTAAGTATGGAACCACTGAGTGAAAGCTCAGTGTCTGTTATTTGACATGTGTATTACTGCAGGTATGAGCACATGGGTTTCTATCCATTTATTGTACATCCTGACAGTACATGCATGGTCTGTACACTTGTGTGCACTGAGACTGGACCCTAGCCATCTGACCCGTGTATTTCCATGTACATGTGCATAGTGCCTGCATATTTGCAGTGTTACCTACTGGAACTGGTACAGCTTGTTTGTTGTACAATGGACTACATGCAGCCCTGTTTACTGTAGCTTTGTTTGCATGCATGTTTGCTTGCAATTACCCTGGAATACTGATCACACCTGCAATGCATAGTTATAGAGCTTCTGTGGACTCCTAGTGCCATCTGCATAGCCTACTATATGTATGTCCATGTCCCACTTGACAGGATGTCACTGTTTGTCCTGTTCACATGTACATTGCCTGTGACACAGTGCATATGACCTGCCTGGCATGTGTCCACGTGAGCAGTCATATATGCTACTGCTAACTAATCACAGGCACTACACCTTCACACATTCATCTTCTGTTGAACTACCTGCTTTGCTAGGGACGGCCTGCACCTGTCACCCCTGGGCTTTCAGATATTGGCAAAGGCTCTTGCTACCCCCATAGTGCCTATGTTAGGCAGGGCTCAAATGACAAACCCACCTTCATAGGTATCACAAGGGATAAGACACTAAGAGCAATGCTACCCAACGCCAGAAGTCTAAACCTCCAGATGCATGCACCCAAAACACTCCTTGGCATGGAAAACATTGATATCTGTGCAGTAACAGATGCCTGGTTCAGGGCTACTGAGAGCACACCAGCACTACCGGGTTTAACCTGGTTGATTTCTTTGAAACAGTCACCAAGGCCATTGACGAGGGAAGGTGGTTCACACAGCCTACCTGGACCTTGCAAAAGCCTTCGCAACAATACCCCACTTGGGCATTCTAGAGAAGCTCACCAGCTTAAATATAAGCCCCTATGTCACTAGATGGATTGCACAGTGGCTCAAGGACAGAACCCACATGGTTAGCATTGCTGGAGCCATGCCAGACCCCACAACAGTTACGGGTTGTGTCCCACAAGGCTCAGTCCTGGGACCCTCTTGTTTGGTATATATTTATTGGAGGTACAGGCCAACACGGACGGACTGTGGCTGTCCAAATATGCAGATGACTGCAAACTGGCCACCATAATCGACTCTCCAGCTGACACAAGCATCTTCCAAAGGGACATCATAGCAACAGACAACTTGTGCCAGAGCCATGGCCTTCTGTTGAACAGTGTTTAGAAAGGGGAATGTGCATCCTGTAGTCTGTTCACCTAGTTGCTGAAAGGGACATTTCCCTCACACACATTAACCCCCCTCAGCCAAAAACACACACTTCGAACCCCTATCTGACTATGTTATGACATTTGAGACGGACGCATTAGCAGAGCACGCTATTTGCATTACTGGGAGTTTTCCCTTCTCCTGCTATACTTATAGAGTGCTGACATCATCAGTGTTTAGAAAAGGGAATGAGCATCCTGTAGTCTGTTCACCTAGTTGCCAAAATGGACATTATTTTCATACACACTAACCCCCTCAGACAAACACACACACTTGTCATTCATAGGATTCAAACCCCTACCTAACTATGTTATGACACTTGAAACAGACGCATTAGCGGAGCACGCTATTTGCATTACTGGGAGTTTTTCCTTCTCCTGCTATACTTATAGAGTGCTGACATCACCAGTGTTTAGAAAAGGGAATGAGCATCCTGTAGTCTGTTCACCTAGTTGCCAAAATGGACATTATCTTCACACACACTAACCCCCCTCAGACAGGGGCACACACTTGTCATTCATAGGATTCAAACCCCTACCTAACTATGTTATGACACTTAAGACAGATGCATTAGCAGAGCACGCTATTCGCATTACTGGGGGTTTTCCCTTCTCCTGCTGTACTTACAGAGTGCTGACATCATCAGTGTTTAGAAAAGGGAATGAGCATCCTGTAGTCTGGTCACCTAGTTGCCAAAAGGGACATTGTCCTCACACACACTAACCCCCCTCAGCCAAAAACACACACTTGCCAATTGCAGGATTCAAACCCCTATCTGACTATGTTATGACACTTGAGACAGATGCATTATCAGAGCGCGCTATTCGCATTACTGGGAGGTTTTTTTTCTCCTGCTGTACTTATAGGGTGCTGACATCATCGGTGTTTAGAAAGGGAATGTGCATCCTGTAGTGTGTTTTCCTATTTGCCAAAAGGGATACTTCCCTCACACACACCAACCCCCCTCACACAAACACACACACTTGCCATTTGCAGGATTCAAACCCCTACTTAACTATGTTATGACATTTGAGACGGACGCATTAGCAGAGCACGCTATTCGCATTACTGGGAAGGTTTCTTTTCTCCTGCTGTACTTATAGGGTGCTGACATCATCGGTGTTTAGAAAGGGAATGTGCATCCTGTAGTGTGTTTTCCTAGTTGCCAAAAGGGACATTTCCCTCACACACACAAACCCCCCTCAGACAAACACACACACTTGCCATTCGCAGGATTCAAACCCCTACCTAACTATGTTATGACACTTGAGACAGACGCATTAGCGGAGCATGCTATTCGCATTACTGGGAGGTTTCGTTTCTCCTGCTGTACTTATAGGGTGCTGACATCATCGGTGTTTAGAAAGGGAATGTGCATCCTGTAGTGTCTTTTCCTAGTTGCCAAAAGGGACATTTCTCTCCCACAGACTTATACACACACCAACCACACTTACACACACACACTGAACATTTGCAGGATTTGAAACCCCTACCTAACTATGTTATGACACTTGAGACAGACGCATTAGCAGAGCACGCTATTCAGATTACTGAGAAGTTTCTTTTCTCCTGCTGTACTTATAGGGTGCTGACATCATCTGTGTTTAGAAAGGGGAATGTGCATCCTGTGGGGAGGCAGACACCAAGCACACTATGGCTAAGCTGTCATTCCCTAGGGCAAACAGCCTAGTGTTGACCTCTACACCCATATGTTTAATTGTCAAATGCACATTATTTGTTGCTGATAGACTGTTTGCATATCTTTATTGCCATAGAATTCCCTGTTTGTATGAACAACTTGTGCATCTGTGGAAGATGTTTGCATATGGGAGGGATCCACTATATCACGTATGTCTCTGTAGTCATTTAACTGTGTGCACTGGGCAGACTGCTGTAATGTGGTTGGTTCCTGGAATAACACATAACAATACCAGATATGTGTGTCCAACTGCTAAACCGAGATTTGGCCTAAGAGTGTGAGCATGCCCAGTTCAGCCTTCCCATGGCATGTTGTCAAAGTGTGTGAGCATGCCCAGTGTGAGCATTCCATATGTTGGACTCTGCAGCCCACCACATTTATGGATGAGTGTGAACTTCAACAACTATCACCCGTTTATGGTTGTGTGTTGTGTGTCATATTGTGTAGTTACTGTACAACTGCTTTGTGTGTGAACACAACAGGATTATACTGTGCCTGCAGTGTTTGCATGGGATACTTTGCATACAGTTGTCAACATCCTTTCACACTGACCTAACACTGTAGTACTGTATAGTGTACTGGTAGTACTTTGACTGTGGTGGACAGTATCCTGGGCTTTACTGCTATCACTGCTTTACATTTCGATAGTGGGCACAACAGCCTGGTTAGGGGCCAGTTGTGTACATCTGACCATGTTGCATTCTGTTCAGATATGAACTACTTAAACCAGGCTTGTCCAACATTGGTAGTGTATTCCACAACATAGGTGTACAATTGCAAACACTAGCGATGTGCCCTAGTCCATGTCTAATGCTAGTTGGAGAGTGTGTTTGTCCTTCAACACACATTGTAAGAGGAGTTTGCCATGACATATGTCATGGTTAGTATACTGTGCCTCTGTCTACCTGTGACATGACAGTGATACCCAGGATAAATCTACCATCTCCCATCCACTCATCAGGATTCCTATTGAGGAAGATTGATAAGTGACTCTATGGGTAGCCTGTGCTGGGGGTTCACTCATGGGTGGGAGTGGCTTCTGTGTTATGGATCACGCAGTACAGCTTGTCCTATGTAAGTCAGTGCTGGGGTTCAGGTCTCTCATGTGCATAGCTCACTGCCATTCAGATTGTACAAGGTGCAGCATGTTTATTGATGCCAGCAACACAGGCAACACATGGCATCTGTGCAAGCTCTTTGATACTCCTGATGTGGTACTGTTGGGGACTTTACGGTTGATGGAGGTGTCTGCTGAGGTACATCCCACAGGGGCTATTGTAGTCAATTGTACCGCTGATGAAGGATGACTGCAGAGCCACAATGACCCCCCTTATCTAGATCTGACAGCCTTCATGATTAGGTGGGTATATGGTATGTTTCTGTAAACACTACAGCACATGTTTGTCCAATGCAGGATATCTATCACCTTGTGTCCCCAGGTCTCTCATTACATGTTAACTACATAATGGGTTAACACCTATGTGGTAATTGGTGGGCACTTACTGTATATCCACGGGGTTGACTATACACGTTTCTGCACTTAGCTTGCTGACATGGCTATGGCACCAGTTGTCTGTTTCTATGTGGCCCTTTTGTGGGATGCTTGTGTCAGCTGGTGGATCATATGTGATGAGCAGTTTGTAGTCCTCTGCAAACATGTTCGGACACAGTCCTTCCATGTTTGCCTGTACCTATGGGACATATATACCAGATGAGGGAGATCCCAGGACAAAGCCTTGTGGGATGCCAGTTATATCTGGTTTGTAGTCTGACATGGCTGCAGCATGTCTGACCATGTCTGTTCTGTCCTTGGTCTGGTTTGCAACCCCTCTACTGACATGTGGGTTTATATTTAAGCTGGTGAGCCTATCTATACTGAACACGTAGGGTATTGTATAGAAGCCTTTGCAAGGTCCAGATACACTGTGTGGAGCACATTGCCCTCATCAATGACCTTAATGACTGTTTCAATTGAGTCAAACATGGTTAGGGGCAGGATCTGCACTTGAGAAGGCCACACTGGGTTGGGTCCGGTGTCAGTAGGTCCCCAACATCTTTATGTCTGTGGTACATGCTGATCCTTTCCATAGCTGTGCAAACCGAGCTTCTCAGGATTCTGGGGTAGTAGTGTTCAGTATCCATTCAGGCAACACCTTTGTTGAGAAGGACCACTGTTGTTGTACACTGCTCTTTGGGTACATATTCTGTGGTAAGGCTGACATTGAGCAGTAGTGTGGTTTGGCATTCCATTCATCTTGGAGTCCATGTTGCACTAAGCCCAGGACACCATCTCATACCATTGCTGCTGTGTGTTTTGCTTTGTAGATGTTGGCTGTTACCTCAGCATCTGCAATGTCAGGGGGCCAGCAGTCTGCTGGGATAGATATTCTGCATTCGGGGTTGCACTGCACCTGTCAGGATGTATGTTGGCAATATGTGTGTGTGTTTGTGATATTTGTGTGATTCAGGGCATATCTGTGAATTCCCAACATGGTTCCTACCATCAGTTGTGAAAGCCTTGGGATTATCCTTAGTGTCCTGTACAATTTGTATCTTCATAGGTTCATAGGTTCATACTAGGCTATCCACCCTGGGCATTTGTTAGCCTAGCCAGAGTGTGTGTGGCTTTTGACACCCCTTGCTATGTGAATATTATGGCCATTTATGATTTGCTTTGCTGTGCCTCTGTCTGGACATGACACAGTGAAGACCCCCAGTGTAACTCTACAATCATCCATCCACTTGGCAAGATTCCTGTTGAAGAGTGTCAGTGAGGGGCTCTGCCTAACATGGAGTGGGATTCTGGTCCAGGGTGTGGGGAGCCTCTGGATTATGTATCTGTCCCACCAGCACATCCTATTTCATTATTTGTTGAGGTTGACATCTCTCACTCTCACAGCTCCAATGGATTTGTGTTTTCTGGGGTGGAGCATGTCCATTACTCCTGTGTTGGGCATGGCCTCCTACAACAGGCATGCAATGCCTCTGTGTGGGCAGTATGTGACTGGATTCAGCTGGGGTGTCTACAGCCAGGCAGCATATGACATATATTTGAGACCCTTTATCCTCTTGGTGAGGTACCTTTGAGGTCTTTCTAACTGCTGCAGGTGTCAGGTAAGGTACATCCCATATTGAGGCATTGTACTAGATTATGGGTGTGATTAGAGAAAAGTATAGGGGCACAATGACCTCTGTTGCCGTAGATGTGACTCCTTTCCTGATACGGTGTCAAAGGTAGACAGTCTTCCTAGCCACATTGGCAATGTGGGTGTCACATAACAGGTTACTGTCCACTTGTGTCCCTAGGTCCCTGGTTACTCCTTCCATACATAATGGTTTACCACCTATGTGGTAATTTGTGGTACCTTGTTTGGTATTTGGTGGGACATTCATACTGTCCAGTGTCTTCAGGATGGCTGGGTGGGGTTATTGTGTGAGAGTGCGGTCTGTAGCATGCTACAGACTGCACAGCAGTCTTGCCTACAGTTAGTTGCACATGGGTGAACTCCACTGCCTTGTGCATTGTCAGTTACCTGGACGTATGGGTGTCTGTGCTGACTATGGATACTCACCCTCCTTTTATGTTTTGTTCCAGGTTTTGGGGCCATGACACATGATACGTGGTATAACCTGGTAGTGCTGGTGTGCTGTCAGGAGGCTTGCAGCAGGTTTCTGTCACTGCACAGACATCGATGTTCTCCATTCTGGGGATGGCCTCAGGAGCATGCATATTGGGGTGTACACATCTGGCATTGGTCAGCATTTCCCTTATGTTTCTTCCCACTTATGTTTTCTAGGGTGGTGGGTCAGTCTTTTCAGCCTTGCCTACAAAGGCTCTATGGAGGTGGCAAAGGCCTTATCCAATATTCAGACGCCCAGGGGTAACAGGTGCAGGCCATCCCAAGGACAGCTGCGTGGCTTGTCAAGCATGACATCCCAAGCAGACAGACATTGGATCCCCTTGGAATGACACCAGTAAGTGTGCCACTTGCTATGACTGATCATTCCGTGTTTGTACTGTGGCATTATTCTTGGTAAGGGTAGGATACTGCGAACGGTGAGTGTCATACCAGCCTGGACTACATAATCAGATAGCTCATCTATGTCTCTTTACATGTAGTCTAGGGCGGTACATCTCAGGTCATTCACACCAGCATGGACTATGACTGCATCATATTTCTACTTGCTTTGGAGTAACCTACATATTTCTGTTATGTGGCATATTGTGGCAGCCTACAGGCAGCTTACTGTACCCTTTCCCTTGTTCAGTCTGGTGTGCGGGACAGCAGTGTGTCTGACTATGGAGTCACCTATTACAACTGTATCAGGCATGTTGTTTCTCCTTCTGGCCTGTGACTGTTTGGCACACCAGCTTTGTGTGTTATGTTTGGAGGCTGTTTGATTGGGTGTCTGCTTTAGAGGCCTCTGTTGGTGTGCTGTGTTTGTAATTTGTGCCTCCGGGAATGTTTTTCTGTGTTTATGTGTTTGGTTTGCAGTTGTGATAGGTCTATGTGGGACTGTGTTTGTGGTGTGTGTGGTTACCTTCTCCTACTGACTTGTTTTGGGAGTACTGAGTTGAGGGAGCTCAGCCTCCAGTTTGGATGGATGGTTGCATCTCTCACATATATTTGTATTTCTTGGGTGGAGTTGGGGGTTGTCTGTGTACTTGGGGCAGGTGTAACATTGCCTCAGGATTCACAGATTCCACTTGTTGTGGCTGGCCTTAGTGGATTGCATGTGTGGACAGATTTTATTGCCATACTACTGATCAGTGATTACTTCATTGTTCATGTTTGCTCTATCATGTAGTAGCTTCCTCATTCTCTTGCATGTTTTGGTTATGGCTGGTGTCCACCATGCCAGATTTAGGCACTGTGTCTTGTTTTAATTTAGGACTGCATAATCCAAGCATTCCTGACAGTGTTCATGGAATGGCTGTATTACAGGTTCTGAGGTGTGGCCCATATTTTGCACCTGCACAGGACCTTTAATGGATTCCACATCAGTTTGGAGGAGTGCAAATATTGCTTAACACATGTTTTCCACTGTGGTTTTCTGGCCAGGGACTGTGGTCAGGATTTGTATGTCCAGTGTGATTACTCTATGCTCTGGTTTTACCAGTGAGCAATACACTTCTCATCTTGACATCCAGTACCCATGTTGCTGATTATCACATCCAGTATGCTTACCCCTCTTGTGGGAGTGGTACGTTGTTCCTGGGCCTTTTGGTTTGTGGATTCTATGAACTTTTGTCCTACACTGTTGGAGCTAGTATAATGCTCCCAGTCTATGTCTGGGTATTTGCAGTCACCCAATATAATGTGGTTTGGAGGACTTGATATATTCATGTATTCCAGCATAGGCCGGATGCAGTTCCTGGTGTTGGGACAGTAGTCTGTAGCAGGCTATAAACCGGGGGGCAGTTTTAGCCACTGTTACTTGAGCATGGCTAGTCCATGCTGCTTTTGTTGTGGTACCGACATGGGGTGTGGTTATCCTTGACAATTCTTGCTAGTCACCCTCCTTTTGTAGCTTGTTCCAAGTTTTGAGGCTGTACAGCACAGTATGAGGTGTAACCTGGTAGTGTTAGGGTGCTGTTGTGAGCCTTGCCTCAGTATTCTGTTACAGCACAGTTATCAACATTCTCCATACTGGGTGAGTTTAGACTGCATGCATCTTGCTGTTTCAACTTATCCCTTATCTTATTCTTATCCTTTCTGGTACCTATGGAGATAGGTTTGTGTTTTGAGCCTTACCTATTCAGGGCACACTGTGGGTGACAACAGCCTTTGCCAGTATCCATACAGCCTGCACTGATAGGTGCACGCCAGTCCTAGCAGGTGGTGCATCATGTCATGCTCAGCATGTCATCCCAGACTGGCACACATTGGGTCCCCTTTGACTAACTGCGATACTTCAGTCAATTGTTGCACTTGATCATCTCGTTGTCATGTTGTGGCATGATGCTTGGTGAGGGTAGGATGTTAGTCAGGGTCCTCAGGTGTGCATATAGTACTTGGTGTTACATTACTTAACACATAGCATTCATGCCTCAGGTGGTGCTGCAGGGCTGCCTCTGTGGGATGCGCATATTACACTTCCCTGTACATGTTTGAGAGCAGGTTGTGTCACGTTAGGCATCCCTGTTACTATATGAGTGAGTCAGAGAGGGGTATCATTCCCAAGGTTCCTACTGAGCCAATGTATGTGCTATGCGTTGCCTCTTTGCCAAGGCCAGGGCATACTGGACACGCCTCCTTCTGCCTACTGGGGCAGGCTCAGGTTGTTCCTCCTCCGAGTCACGCTCTGCCTGTGATGGCCTTGGCAATGGTGGGGGGCTGTTTGGCCCAGCCCTATGCTGGTCCTGCTGCAGCTGTTTTCGCAAGATCATATTATGTAGCATAGCACATACCATGACAATTTGGGTACATGTAGTTGGTGTGTACTGCAAGGCTCCACCAGATGTGTCCAGACACCGGAACCATGACTTGAGCAGCCCAAACACACGCTCTATTACATTACGTGTTTGTGCGTGTGCCTCATTATGGCATTCCTGTTCAGGTGTGTGTGCGTTTCTGATGGGTGTCATCAGCCATGGCTCCAGTGCATAACCTGCATCCCCCACTAGGTGTCCGTGCGGGATGTCCCCATTGGCAAATGTCTGGTACAGCTACGTCAAATGCCAGATGTGGGAATCGTGGTAGCTCCCAGGACAGCCAGCACACACATTCATTATTATGCCCTGGGCATCACACATGACCTTGCAGTTGATGGAGGGGAAGCCCTTGCGGTTGATGTATGCCCTACCCCGCTCACCGGCTGGTGCTTTGATGCGTATGTGCGTGCAGTCTATTGCACCCACTACCTCAGGGTATTCCGCTATTTGCTGGAAGAGACGCATATTGCTGGCCAATACCTCACGGGCATTGGGGAAATATACATGATCACCGACATGTGCTGACATGGCATCCAGGAACTGGTGCAGTACCCTGGAAGCTGATGCCTGTAATATCCCCATCATATCACCAGTTGGTCTCTGGAAGGTACCTGTTGCTAGTATTCTTAGGCCAACACATACCTTGGTTTCCACTGGGATGGGTTCCCCTCTGTTGGTTCTGTGTGTGAGGCGTGGCCTGCACAGCTCCACTATTTGCTGCAGGAGGTCTCTGTCCACTCTATAGCTCTACTATCTCCAGCTCATGTAACCCGTGGTAGGTGACCCTGGGCCTGTACACTCTTCTCCGTCTCCTCACTGCGGGTTGTCTGGCACCATCTGCATTGTCACCACCCTCAGCAAGTCGCCTATGTCTCATTATGACAGCTATGGCAGCCCCTAACATTTCTGCTCTGCGTTCAGCTTTTTAGTTTTCACTTCTGATAACTTAACTCCTGTCTTGCAGTGTCTCTTGAGAGAAACATTCTGCACTGCTGTTTGCAGAGTTTTAAGTGCTGGGCTGGGCTAGTATTCTGCCTGTGTAATTGCCTGCATCTAATTGTTTTCACCTGCTAGCTCCAGCAGTATTCCCTGCTAACTTCCTACTACATCTGTTGCTTCCTTTTTCCTTTCTGTTTCCTCAGGGTGGAGCCGTGTGCAAACCAGCAGAAACACGCTCACAGTGGCTTACACGCGCGCACACATACTTACACAGTTCAGAATCTGCTTATTCGGTTTTAAACGCGTGCACGCCCGCGCAAATGGTGTTAAACATCTCCCAACACGCTCCCACATGCTCAGTCTGCCTTACACGCGCGCACACTGCCTTACACGCGCGCACACTGCCTTACTCGCGCTTCGTGGCGCGCACACGTGCGCATACACGTCCAGCAAGAAACTTTGGTGTAGGCAACAGTGTACACCTTCCATTTCTTGACTTTCTCATGTTTACTTAGTGGCACACCTCTTTCCTTGATATCTGTCTGACATCTGTCATGTAACTCTAACCTCCAATGAACTGCATTTCTTTCTACCATTCCCCCCTGTGATGTCACCTATCTCCTACTCTGTTCCTCCCCCTTATGTAACTCTTACACTACTCAGAATGTGCTCATTTGCTATGTGACAGTGGAATTCAGTATCCTTACACTCATTTGCATCAGATTGCCTACTAATGCTTAGTTACATCTCTTAGACTCAGCTTCCCCCCTTAGCAACCACTACACGGTGGCCATGTTGGTTTTGCTCTGCTGGTCCCTGCATTGACATTCCATGTATTGCATAAAACCTACATTTGTAGGTTTAAAACCTTCGTTTTATAGTTCTATGCAGCGCAGCCCGTTTGAGCGGGGCTGCGCTGGGTTTACACATCGGCAATCGCCGAAAAAAAATTATATTTTTAATATATTTGCATCAGGTTACCTTGCCAATGGCCACATATTTGGCCATTGGCATGCTGCCTGTCACATATGCACCCTTTATTTGGAGCTGACATGGCTCCATTGCCGTGTTTGCAGAAACGTACTCAGTTGTCAACTGAGTACATTTCTGCAGCTAAAACGGCTCTTACACGGGCTGTTCTGGGCTTCCTGGATCGCTAATCAGCCTCATTTGCATGCTATTCGGCTGCAAGTGAGGTGATTAGCTTATCCACGCCCACTCCGTGTAAGAGCCGTTTTAGCTTGACTCTTACACGGACTTTGGGCTGTTCCTGGATCGCAAAGGCTGCATGGAGTCTTACACTACTCTTAGACTCCGTGCAAGCCTTCGTGAATCCGGCCCAATGCTTAGCTACACCCTTGTTGACATTCATCTGCCATATGGAGACACTCACCTGTCGTTCCCTGGTGTTGTGCAGAAGTAGATGGACCTGTGAACATTAATGCAAACAGCATTACACATATTGGTTGCACTGTTCTGTCAGTACTACAGTTGTATGAGTACATGTCATTACACAATGTTCATTGTCTTTGTGTGGATTTGTATGCATGGTTCAGTTCTGCAGCTATAAATCCAAAATGACAGTATACAAACAGAATTTCAAAAAAAAAATTAACATACTGGGTTTATTTTCTTGTATTGTATACCTCTGTAATATGTATTTCTCTTGTATATCTACTTCAATTTGTATTATGTAAAAACTTTCTTGACTTTCAAAGTTAAGCTGATGTAAAAATTTATGTGATTGTATGGAACTTTTCTCTCCGGGCCCCCACTGAAAATAGGTAGTTGGGCCCAGTGAACTTTCCTGGTCAGCAAATGTCAATAAATAAATAAATAATAAATAAATGAAAATGCATGCAACAGCAATATGCAAGGAATTACTCTATAGTCATCCATGGCACACAAAGTAAGGCATGCATGTTTGGCCTGGTACTCCTGCTTCTATCCCACCATGGGTATGCATCCCTCCCCACTAGCTATATGCAGAGAGGCAAGTAATATTGTGATCTCATCAGGGTGGTCAATGGTGGGCCACCACCAGTGGCATCTCTCGGTCACTCATACCATAGTAACCTGCTAGCCACATGGAGGATAATGTCAGAGCAGTGCCAGTGACAGGCCTCATGGGACCCACTGTGACCTCCAACCACATTTGGCCCACACTTCATTCCTCCATACTGTATTCACTGCCCATCCATGGAGTCTCTGTTCATGCTATCTCAGAGTATCTATTATAATCCCATTTTCCCACAGGGAGAAATTGTCACCCCCTGGCTCTGTTTGTCATCTGAAAGACAGTGATATGTACATGTTCATATTCATGTGGGGGCCCAGTTATGGAGACAGGCCTCTCAACTGTCCCTATTTTGTAGGGACACTCCTGAGGTTTCTCAAAGTTTTATTCCATTCCTTCTAAAATTGGAAATCATTTGAGAACTTCTATGCTTACAGTGCCAGCATTTAAAACGTGTCCCTAATTTGGGGGGGGGGTCCTTAATTAATTTTTACTACCAAATTCTGTTGGCAAAAGTTGAGAGCTCTGTATGGAGATGATTATGTGGACAGCTTATGGCACTGTAAGCACTATGCACTCCTGTGCAGTTCAAAAGTGTATGAAACAGTCACTGTGACATATAGCACATATAAAAACTTACAACAATGCCTGCATACATAAAGTTATAAAACTAACATAACTTGTGATATCTGGACAGACTGTCTTTGGGATTCAAAGCCCTTAGAGTACATCTCTGTTGAGTGGAAGTCCAAACACAACAGCATCATGTCACAGGAACCACAGTCTGCATGCATTTTACATTAAAATACTACACAAATGTGTGTACAACAGAAATGTGAGCTGCTGCAGCTGTAATACAACTGCTTCCTAAACAGACAAATATTAAAAGTATTCAAAACACCTCAGATCAACTCTGTCATTACTGAGCAGTGAATGCCATCTACTTCAGCACAGAGGATCTGTAAATTATTAACTGAACAACTTAAGGAAAATGTTAGAAAACATTAGTATCTGTAAACAGGCCACAGATAGCATGGATCAATTTTGTTATTGATCCAGTAGTTATACGACTTGTTTTAAGAACCATCAATGAAAAAATATCCATAAGAGCAAAATAAATACATAGTACATATGGATGCTGTCAGAATCTGTGGGATTCCATATGTACACCACATAGTGTATGGAGTTACCCATAAGACCTGAGTGATCCATAAATCCATCTTTATGTACTGTTTACTTCTGCTATGTAAATCTGTCTATACAACTGCATAAGGTAAATTACTGCATGTCCTTGATGCAGATGTCAACACCTGTATGCATACAGGTAAACCAAACACAACTCCAGTAAGTTACAAACTTTTGTCATAATGCACACATTTTCCATAAAAATAAATCTAAACAGATACATTTAAGAATAAGTAATGTTAACATAGGTATATAAAGGCAAGCAAAAACAGATGGTGATGCTACTCAATCCTAGAAGTCTAAATCTCAAAATGCACTCACTCGAGGCACTCCTTAAAATGGAGAACATCGATATCTATGCAGTGACTGAGACCTGGTTCAAGGCTCCAGAGAGCACCCCTGCACTACCAGGCTATAACGCATACCACACTTTTCGGCCATGTAACCTGGACCGGAACACCAAAGGCGGAGGTGTGTCATATTCATTAAGGATATCCACACCTCCAGGCTAGTTGCTCAGAATTATGCAGCCGAGGTTATCCAAATGCAACTAACTCTGGGCAAAACTGCAATCAAAATTGTAGCTTGCTACAGATCCCCCACCATGTCCCAGGATTCCCACTCCTCTTTTCTTGATGTACTGGAAAATATTAGGGTTCAACCAAACACCCTAATAATGGGTGATTTCAACTACCCCACCATTAACTGGGAAAACTACTCATGTACCAACTCCTTCGCTCAATGTTTTCCGGAATTCATAAACTCCACTGCCCTTGGTCAACTTATCCACACCCCCACCAGAGGCAACAATATCCTAGATCTAGTCATTACCAACATGAGTGACCTGTGTTCCACACCTGAAGTCAACGCCTCATTGGTCCAATCCGACCATAAGCTAATTACCCTAGATATCCACATCCTGCCCCCATCCTTATTAAGGAAACCACAGTAAAATTTTTCTCCAAAGCCAACTTCATGCATCTTAAGACAGAAGTGGTGAACTTCATGACACCCATGCAGATGGACAATACAGTTACGACTACTGAATCCTACACAGTTGCACTTTATAAGCACTTACACGAGTGCATGGATCGTGCTATCCCAAACAGAACCAAGACAGTATCCTCCAAAAAAAGAAAGCCAATCTGGTGGTCCCCTGCCATAAACAAACTGTACAACAGAAGGAAGAAACTGTTGCAAAAGAGAGTAAAATCCCATGAGTGGAGGAGCTCCCTGGTCAGCCTCAGCAAGAAGCTGCGATCCCTGATAAAATCCTCCAAAGCTAGTTATGAAAACAAAATCGACACTGATTCTAAAGACATCCACAAAGCATTCTATAGCTATGTCAAGAATCTCAATGGCAACACTCAGATCTGCTTTGAGTTACAGCACAATGGCACTAAATATACAGACCCAACTGATATTGCCAACATCCTGGCAGATAGGTTCAGTGCTAACTTTACCCCCCCTCTCACCCCCTAAACAGCCCATCTCCATATCGGAAGAATGCAAAGTTCCTGTAATCATGGCTGCACAGGTAAAAACCACACTCTACAAAGCCAGTAACACAGCATCCATGGGACTAGACAACATCCCAGGCAGCATTCTACACAAACTACAGAATGAACTGGCACCCCATCTAAGTACCATGTTCAATCATAGCCTCACCTCAGGCTTTGTGTCTGCTGAATGGTGCACAGGGATGGTTATCCCACTCCATAAGGGGGGAGCCACCATGGACCCCGGGAACTACTGCCCCATTAGCCTGATGAGCTTAGTCTGCAAGGCCATGGAACATATCATCATGGAACTTATAAACAAAGACACTGGTAATCTCCAAACTCTGGACCCCACCCAGCTCGGCTTTGTAAAAGGCAGATCATGTCTCCTAAACCTGATAGACTTCTTTGAAGCAGTCACCAAAGCCGTAGACGACAGTAATGTGGTTCACACAACCTATCTAGATCTTGCCAAGGCTTTCAACACCATCCCCTACTCTGGAATTATAAATAAACTCACTAAACTAGGTATAAATCCCTATGTCACAAGATGGGTTTCCAACTGGCTCACTGACAGAACCCACACTGTAAAAGTAGCAAACACCAAATCCGACTTCAGACCAGTGACAAGTAGAGTACCACAGGGTTTGTTCCTGGGTCCTCTCCTGTTTGGTATCTACTTCCCTGAAGTACAGGCTAACACAGAAGGTCTTTGGCTAATGAAGTTCACAGATGACTGCAAACTAGGAGCCATAATCGAAACTCCTAACGATGTGGACATCCTACAAAAGGGCCTCACTGAGACAGATGCCTGGTGTGAAAGCCATGGCCTCAAGCTCAATGCCAAAAAGTGCATTGTCATCCCCTTTGGTAAAAACTCTGTACCCATGAACTACAACATAGGCGGTAGTATACTTAACACCGAAAGTGTGATAAGAGACCTTGGGACACAGGTGGACAGTAGTCTCTCCTTTGATAATCGCATCACCACAGTAGTCAGGAAATCCTTCTACATGGCACACCTCATCACAAAAGGTTTCTCATCCAGAAAAAAAGGTCATTGTTCCCCTCTACTCATCACTCATTAGACCCATTATAGAGTACAATGCCCCTTTTGGTATGTACCTCACAAGACATCTACAACAACTGAAAATGCTGTAGAAATACATCACAAAGAGTATTACGGCCTCAAACAGATGCCGTACGCAGACCGTCTCAAAAAACTCCAGCTTTACTCTGTCGCATATCGCCTACTCAGAGGTAATCTCTGCCTAACATACAAAGCTATGTCAAACCCAGAGCTGTTGGACATGCTCCACTTAAAGAAGTCCCAATCCCTCTGAGCTACATGCTCTAGGGACCTAAACCTTGTCACCACAATAAACAGAACATGCCAGAGGGATAGATTCCCATCCCAGAGACTTCCCATACTCTGGAATAAGCTGCCTGTCTATATCAAACAAAGCTCCTCATTAGTACTCTTCAAGAAAAATCTTGATGATTGGATGGGAAATAGGAAATTCATCCCTGGATCACTTCTGTGGCTCTGCTCGACAGTGGCACAGGAAAATAATTTTCTTGGGTGGCAAAAGCCAGGGTACCTTTTTGGCTGGGCTTGTATAGGCCCTAGGGCCGATAGCCTAGTACCTACCTATGAACCTATGAACCTATAATGAGCCAATATTCCCCCAAACAAAAATGCTAGCAGGTGCCATTTTACCTTATCAGCTACCTATGACTCAGGTATAATTGAAGTAAGAGCAGTAATGTGCATCCATCTTTTAAGTACCATATGTGTCATACATAATTAATGAGGTTCATTAAAATTCCAGATTTTGGAATCCCATTTGCATACACCCACGTAAGTTCTTGAAATTCAGTACATTAAAAGTAGCTCGGTATAACAAGGAGGTGCTCTGTACAAGTATCCAATAGGTATTGATAAATGGTACCATGTGTAGCACTTGCCTATTATCTTCCAATGATATGATAAAATAAGTGCCACTTTTAAATATTGATTTTGATAAATTTACAGATCAGACCACTGATATCTGCAAACTGAGTGGGACCTCAGTAAACAATTTTCAGGTCTGACTACATTTTCCATTGGAATATCGACAAATGGGCTGAGGAGTAGGCTACCCAGATGCTGATCATCTATGCTGGAGTGGAACATCGGACGAGAGCCAGGTCAAAGAACTTTACGATGATGGAGACAGCTGTTGGATGCTTACAGTAAGTGTTATAATGCTACATACACCTTAGCATTCCTACAAAATTTTGAGATATAGCTGAGTCCTAAATATATCAGATACATCAGATACATGACTTTTATAACCATTAAGTAGTTGTTTTGACAATTATCTCATACGGATAATTTAAGAAGACAAGGCAACTGTTCTCCATATAAATATTGGTTCTAGTCCTGTGCTATTAATTTATTTACTAATGTTTATAATGTACATAATTCTGAACATTGTAGATGTACATTTGTTTTCCAACATATAAAGACATCATTTCACACATCCAGTATAGTCATGCATTACTGATGTATAGTTGTGTATTACTGATGCCTACACTGCCAAGGCTGCTGCTGACTACACATTTCATAGTTGCCATTTTACTATGAAAGTATCACCTGCTCTACCTGTATATGTGTGAAAAGTAATTCATAAATAACTTCATTATTTCTTCTTAATAACGTGAAATATCTTGTTACAGTCCCATTTGCGTAAGCCAAGAGGAATGCATGAATGACTGCCTGCACACATCGTTTCATTTATGTGTTGATAGCTGCTATTTCATCAGATTAGAATGGCCAATAGCATTTATGCATCAGATGTTTCCATATTCATCCATTAACCACAGGAATACACACATGCAGAAACAGTTTGTTAAGAAGAAGTATGTGCTGGCGAGTAGCTTGGCCTACTGAGGCACTCTTTTGTCCGCTGAGATATACGGAGTTCACAATGGCATATTTACATATTACACTGTTACATGCAGCTTTGTTGCTGATATCTGCATAGTGAGCCAGATTCCATGAACTTTACTGAATATGGCCCTTGTTGTTTTTGTATTCCATATACATTTGTTAACTTATTTATTAATTCTCACACATGTTTTCTTTTCTGGTTCCTTATAACAGGCCTGCTCTGCACGTATTACTAGTGGCATCAAAAGCATCTTTATTGCAGCAATGTTACTGTACAGATTTGTACACATCATCTTTTAGCCCTGAATTTTATCTTTATTTTCAGTATAGTTTCATTCCACATATCCCATGTCACTTTGTCTGGATCAGCTTCCAGCCGAATGCTTAGGTATTTCATTCTTTGATGTCCCCAGAGAATTGGATATATCTAAACTAACTCATGTGTTGGGCATAATTATGAAATACTCCCTTTGTCTTTATTTAATTTATCTTTTATCTTGCAATCTGAGCATATTATTTTGATATTTCAAGACATTTTTAGTATGTTATTTTGAGGATCTGTAATGTTATGAGGACATTGTCTGCAAACACTATTTTTTCCTGATAGCTATACCAGTTGTAGCGTTGTACTGACGATTCTCTTATCTTGCTTGCCAGTGGCTTTATGTACAATGCAAATAAAAGAGGGGAGAGAGGGCACTGTTGTCTCATTCTTCTTGATAAAGTTAAATGCTGAGACATTCTCACCATCATCTTAGTGTACAACTCTGTTCCCTCATATATCCTAAAAATTAATTCTGTCCATTTCCTGAGAAAGCCATAGCCACAAATCACTTGCTCAGAAATCCCCAATCAACTCTGTTGGTTGCTTTCTTTCCATTCAGTTCAATTACCATTATGTAAAATCCAAAAGGGTCTCACTGAGATGGATACCTGGTGTCAAAATCATGGCCTCAAGCTAAATGCCAAAAAGTGCATAGTCATCCCCTTTGGAAAAAACAAAGTACCCACAAGCTACCACATAGGTGGTAGTCCCCTAAATATGGAAGATGTAATAAGGGATCTGGGGACCAAAGTAGATAGTAATCTCTCCTTTGATAATCACATTGCCAAAGTGGTTAGAAAATCCTTCTATGTGGCCCACCTAATCACAAAAGGGTTCGCATCCAGATCAAAAGAGGTCATTGTGCCCTTCTACTCATTACTCATCAGACCCATCAAAGAGTACAATGCCCCATTACAAGACACCTGCAACAGCTGGAAAGACCACATAAGTACCTCACCAAGAGGATCACTGGCCTCAAACAGATGCCCTATGCAGCTCGACTGAAGAAACTCCAGCTGTACTCGGTTGCATATTGCCTACTCAGAGGTGATCTCTGCCTGACGTACAAGGCCATGTCCAACCCAGAATTGATGGACATGCTTTACCTAAAGAAAACCATATTCCCTCAAGCCACAAGTACTAGGGATCTAAACCTCACCACAACAATAAATAGGATGTGCTGGAGGGATAGATTCCTGTCCCAGAGACTTCCCATGCTTTGGAACAAGATTCCAATCTACATTAGGCAGAGCTCACTAACACTCTTCAAGAGAAACCTTGAGGAGTGGATGGGAAACAGAAAGTTTACCCCAGGGATCGCTTCAGTGGCTCTGCTGGACAGAAGCACAGGGAACTAATCTAAGGGGGCGGCAAAAGCCAACATTCTGGTTAGGCTAATAAATGCCTTCGGGCAGATAGCCTAGTACCTACCTATGAACCTATGAACCTATGTTTTCCTATTAACTTGGGCTGCTTTTTGCATGCTAATGTTTTATTAATATTGTCAAAAGTCTGCCTTTCTCCAATAAAACCAGTAAGGACTGGTCCAAATCTATCAGATCTGGAAATTTTTCTCAGCACACTTTTTGTTGTGATTCTCATAAAAGTTTTATAATCATGATTCAGTACAGATATATTTCTATAAAAGACAGGGTCAGCTGAGTCCTTACCCTCTTGCAGTATAAGTGTCACCAGAGTTTTTCCAGGATTCTGAAACATCCTTCCCTTCAACACATCATTAAAGATGTTTGCTATACCTCTATCAAAAAATATTTGCATAACTTCTATATTTGAACTAATATGCTGTCAATTCCTGGAGAATTTCCCTTCACTAAATGCTATAGAGCATTCTGCATTTATTCTTTTGTTATCTTTTGTATTAGTTCATCTCCTGCTTTTTTATCCAATCTAGGTAGCTGCATCCCTTCAAAAATATTTGTGAGCTGTTCCCTTTCCCTTGTCCAAAATTAACATCTGTATAGATCCTCATAATATTTATGGAGTCCCTCCAATATTTTCTCTTAACTTGGAAACAGTCCCTTCAACTTTCTTTTGCCTTAGTTGCTGCACAAATAATATTGAATGTATTTATTTATTTATTTATTTGACATTTGTTAACTGGGTTAGTCCAACTGAGGTAGAAGCCCAATTTCAGTGGAGACCTGAGGAGAAAAGCTCCAGAAAGTTACATACAAAATTTAAGTGAACAACGATAACCATAATTCAAATTATACAATATAGTAAAAGTAAAACGACTACAACATGGAATATTCACAAAAAGGTAAGTAAAATAAGTTATAAAAAACAAAATAGAATGAAATCAGAATAATGGAAATATGCCAATATCAAAAGTACAGAATATGTTATTTACAAAAGAGGCATGGAATGTAAAATAACAAGTAGATTAAAGTCAATGTACTAAAAAAGAGTAAATAATTACCAAAAAAAAGATGAACATACCAAATAACAAATATTTTTATGATATAGTGGATAGTAAGTAGTAACACTACTACATGAGAGAAAAACAAATTTCATCACAGTTTAGTGAAGAATTCAATAAACCAAGTGAAACCTTTTTTACGAGTTTCGTTCACATTTAATACTCATGAACTTCATCAGAAAAGGTTTACAGAAATCACACACTGATTAAATAGACATAATGATGTCACATGAATTAGAAACTGTCCAACCACAAAACAGTAAGTGATTAATTAATTAAAGACATATAAATATATTAACTAGTTATAACTAAATAAATTAAATAAATTATATATATGTTGTATATGTAAATATGTCATAAATATATATATTGAAACATTTATATCCTATTGAGTTGCAAAAAACATTTGATATTAATAACGTCATTCAACCCAGGTGGTTGATCCGCATTTAACATGATCTGCCATATGGCTTCTCTGCACTCTAAAAATGCTTTAAAATTCCCAGCAAGTAAATCAAAATTAACACTTTCCAGCACTGAAAATCTGAACTTTTTAAACAAACTACAATTTAAAGCATGTCTAGCAAGGGCATTTGACAAATCCTTTTTCTTAATGGCCAAATTGTGCTCATAAATGCGTCTATATAATTCCCTTATAGTTTTACCTATGTAGAATTGCTCACAGGAATCACAAATAGCCACATAGACAACAAATTGTGTCTTACATGTATAGTGACCATTGCTGTAGATGGTCTTATTGATGTGTTTAAACAGAATTGAACTGTTCCCTGATATATATCTACACTGCTTACAACAGTTACAAGGGAAAGTACCAAAACAAGGGACCTCATCCATAGGTTGTTTAATAGATTCAACTATTGTCTTAATACTAGTAGGTTTGAATAGTTTTTCTTTGGCTTTTCCTATTCCGATATCAAATGAAATGGATTGGATAAGGGAAATTATATCTAACAATTGGAAGGTCATCTTTGGTAACAGTGATTTGTGTTCTGTTATCGGGAAGGCACCAATGTTTACGTATAGGAAAACTACTAGTATTAAGACAATAGTTGAATCTATTAAACAACCTATGGATGAGGTCCCTTGTTTTGGTACATTCCCTTGTAACTGTTGTAAGCAGTGTAGATATATATCAGGGAACAGTTCAATTCTGTTTAAACACATCAATAAGACCATCTATAGCAATGGTCACTATACATGTAAGACACAATTTGTTGTCTATGTAGCTATTTGTGATTCCTGCGAGCAATTCTACGTAGGTAAAACTATAAGGGAATTATATAAACGCATTTATGAGCACAATTTGGCCATCAAGAAAAAGGATTTGTCAAATGCCCTTGCTAGACATGCTTTAAATTGTAGTTTGTTTAAAAAGTTCAGATTTTCAGTGCTGGAAAGTGTTAATTTTGATTTACTTGCTGGGAATTTTAAAGCATTTTTAGAGTGCAGAGAAGCCATATGGCAGATCATGTTAAATGCGGATCAACCACCTGGGTTGAATGACGTTATTAATATCAAATGTTTTTTGCAACTCAATAGGATATAAATGTTTCAATATATATATTTATGACATATTTATATATACAACATACATACAATTTATTTAGTTATAAATAGTTAATATATTTATATGTCTTTAATTAATTAATCACCTACTGTTTTGTGGTTGGACAGTTTCTAATTCATGTGACATCATTATGTCTATTTAATCAGTGTGTGATTTCTGTAAACCTTTTCTGATGAAGTTCATGAGTATTAAATGTGAACGAAACGCGTAAAAAAGGTTTCACTTGGCTTATTGAATTCTTCACTAAACTGTGATTTGACTATTGTTTTACTTGGTTACTGGTTGGTTCGTGTGTTTTTACAAGAAAAACAAATTTATAGCAAAAGCAATGGTGTAGCTCATAGAAGTTTATATGCTGTTTCAATGATGCAACAGCTCTGTCTGTAAGAGGGAAATAGTATTGCAGGCAGTATGTGCTTGGAAGCTAGACTATGGTAAGTAAAATGTATGCATGGAGATGTTCTGCCTCTGTTTATGAGCCTTAGGGGTGGCTGAGGATTGTGCTCATGCACAGTGACATTTGTGCAAGTCTTCTCCAAATTTCAGTAGAGACAGCTCAAACAAGTACAGCTGTTACAACTAGCTGATATTCCATTGTGGGATAATGGCACTACACACCCATTCTCGTTGACAGTCAGGATGCATAAATGAAGGCCATGCTACCCTATCATGCCTGCATTCTCCCTTCCACTGTAAAGGCGGCACTGAAGTACAGGATGGTCCTTTTGCTGTGCAGCTCCACCAATATAGAAGACTTGGTGCTTAGGTGGAGCTGTATTGCAAGGCAACTTCGGGTCAGGCACAAAGAGATCTTCGCAGAGACTGTGCTATGTGGAAATGGGTTCTCCTGGTGTAATGGGAATCTTGTGCAGTTCCTTGTATGGCATTTAGAGAAGTCCTTCTGGGCATATCCCACCCAACAGGATGATATCATACCTAGTACAGGGGATGTAAATCAGAAATGAGTCAGCAGAACAGGATGGTAGAGGCAGCAGAGCTAGATCATGGTCAAATGGGGCCCTAGACAGGGTAATAGACTGGGTCACCTGCCCCCTGCAGCCATTCTGGTTCCCCATTACTTGTCCCCCCCATTTACCATAGACGCTGTTCAAGACTGTCAGCATGCACACTATTTTCTTCTTTACTTTTGAAATGAAGACAGAGATGTGGATTTAATTTAAAACTTTTAATTTATTTATCCTTTGTTGATCAGATTAGTCCTATTCTTTTCAGGGGAATACCATTGGTGGTATTGTACTACTAAGGGAAGTTTACCCAGGGCATTGGGTCACTACTTTTTTCAATAGCTCAGGTGTATATAAAAGATCTTGCAGCACCTACCATCAACACAGACAGATGGAGTATCGGTTTAACATCTCATTTGAAGAAAAACACACTCAGGAGTGCAGTACCCTCCTTTTACTGCACTAGAGTGTTAGCAATCCTTCTACGTGGTGTGAGAGTAGAACCCGCAGCCTTCTGCACCATACGCAAGTATGCTGCCTGTTGCACTACTAACATGGCTTTCCAATTTCATAGCACAAATACTGATGGCCATTTGCTAAACAAAGTATATGAACATTAAAAACAGACAGCACGAGCAACAGCAAACTTCTCTTCCCTTGAAGCTCACATTAATTGAAAATGCATTGAAATTCACATTCATTGAAAATGCATTGAAACTCACATTCATTGAAAATGCATTGAAACTCACATTCATTGAAAATGCACCTGGCCGGTAGCAGATTAAGTCTATCTTGGTCCCTGTGATGTTTTCAAACCACAGGCTCCATGCATGTATTTTAGGAGCATGCATAAATGCATGTGTTATTTGATTCACCCTATGATTTAACGTACTTCTTGTTAAATACAGTACCATTTATTAGAATGCATTTTTAAATGTGTAGTTTTGAACACATTTGTTCATTAAGCAGTGAACAGAATGTGTGAACCAATAAATGGCATAAGTACCAATTGTGGTACATTTTAATCAATCCTAATGACTACCTGTCACCAAATGATTGGTACTTGGTGGAGAGGATTAGGCTCTTATCTTCTGAAACCAGCAAGTTAATTAACTAACCTGCCCCCCCCCCCCAAGTAGGTCATTTTACACACACACACACACACACACACACACACACACACACACACACACACACACACACACACACACACACACACACACACAGCTCGTACCTTGCAGATGCAACACAGAGGAAAAAAGTAGGGTAAGAACTATGTCATGCTCACTGAAAATAAACTCTTTTTTTTTATGTGACCTTAACTATACATGAGAGGTGTATGTATATACAGAATATTGAGGCAAAACTCTCAGCCAGAATTCTATCTTGTAAAGAAATATCCACACACAACTACTTTGAAATATGCAGATGTTCTGAAAGCTATACAAACCAAAGCCTCAGCTGTACTTCAAGGAACCATAAACTCAATAAAACCAATGACTGAAACACAATACTTTATATAGACCTCCCACTGCCACATGTAAGTCAAACTGACACAATTGCCATTTCATTGCAGTGGGGACAGTCTATAACAACTTCTCTTAAAACTGCGAGTGACAAGATTAAGATAAAACATAAAACAAATGTTATGAGCTGGCAGCTCCAAAAGCACCACAGCAATCGTTGATTCCAGGATATAAAGCAGATATATTTCTCAATGGAATTTATACGGAGTTTGTGAGTCTTATGTTTTATCTGTCACCAAAATCCGAGACATATCAACTAATCTAAAGGGTTGTGGGTAATTTTGACATTATTTAATCCAATCAAGATTCAACATTATGCATCCTTTGGAGTATCAGTCACAGTACAGCAGGCATAATGACTATTTCCCTCCTATACCTGCAGCACTATGACTGATATTTAGCTGAAGCTGTAATGCCTGCAGCCATCTTTGGAGTGCACTCTGAATGCCCTGGTGGGATTCCATTTGTCAGACAACATGGCATGGATCATAATAGAATCAAAGTCATAGAATGCACAAGGCAACTTGGCCATGTGATCATTTATGCCTTGCCTTGCCCATACTGACAGACCTTTCCTTCTTTTTCAAGGAATGACAGACCAGTCATATAGAGAGTGAATTTATGAATACCCATCCAATTGTCTAATTCTTTCTTAAAGAAAAATTGTGTGTCACGTTGCTTGATCTGGAGAATAAGTTTGCTGCACAGAAGGGGTAGTCATTGCATGACAAATCTCTCTCAAGCATGATTTGTTTATTTGCTGAAGCAGGTTCAGATTACTGGTTGTACTGTGCACTGAACTGTTTGATTTGTGGATAAATAAGAGGTCTTGGACTGCTGTATCCCTAATGGTCAAGAAGGCAAAGCACAGATCACCTCAAAGAGTCTATAAGGCACTGAATGCAGGGACAAAGCCTCCAGCATTTCTTGTTTGCTCAGGTCCTTTAGATTCATGATATTTTTTGTCAGGAAACTTTGGAGCCCCTCCAACTGCTTGATATGTTTAGGAAGCTACATCTCAGAGGAGGCATTTTATTCAATGATTTTGGATATAGAAGAAACACCATATGCAATCAGCTGTGCCGGTTAGAAGGATTTCATGACCACTGCTGCATCATGATAATCAAAGGTGAGGGAGATTTCTACCTGTGTTCCAATGTCTCACTCAGCATCTTTGTTTTGGAATGGGCTGGTTTCTATACTATGAGCTGGATGGAGAACTTGTTTGCCAAATACAACACTATTGCATTTTTTAGCATTTAGTTTTAGACTGTTTTCAGAGCACCATCTATTAACGTGTGTGTACTCACTTTGTAACCTCTGCATATCAGAAGAAGATTTAAGTATATCACCTTATTTACAATCACTTGCAGACTTGGTCAACTTAAAAGTAAAATCAAACACACTCATAAATAAATATATCTTGTGAGTCTTAATTAATGGCTATTATGATCAAAACTAAGAATTTGTCAGAGAAGTATAAGCAGACTAGCAGAGGTCCCAGCACAGATCCATGTGATACACCACTGGTAACTTTCATGCTGTCTGTGGACGGATCCAGGACTGTTGAACGAAACTTCAACAGTCCGAATCCACTATCACAGAACAAACTTTAACAAAAGCGCTTTCACCGAAAAAGCGCTTTTACTAACGTGTGTTAAAAAAAACAAAAAAAACCCATTAAATCTACTTTTACCCAGGGGGGCAAACCCCCTTGCACCCCCCACACCCCTCTACTTTAATATTCTCACTCCGAGATCGCACTACAGTGGGGAAAAGGGAATTTTCCCTTATCCGCACCGTAGTACGACCGGCACAACAGGCATACTTACCTGAAAATGCTGCTTCGGTGAAAAGCATTTTCGTGTAAGTATGCATACTTACCTGAAAATGCTGCTTCGGTGAAAAGCATTTTCGTGTAAGTATGCCCACCCATTAGCGATTCGGTGAAAAGTGCATTCGTGCAAGTGTCCTAGACCCCTGAGGACATGTCTGTCACCCTCAAAGTGTGAGTTCTGTCCGTCAGCCAATTAGCTATCCATCTAATTACACTGCATCTAGCTTGTTGATAAGGTTGACATACAGTATGGTATCAAAAGCCTTGGTGAGATCAATGTATGCTGTATGGATAACATGATCACTGTCTGTGGCTTGTGTTACCCTCCCCCTAAAATCACCATGTTTATTGGACAAGATCTACATTTAACAAAGCCAAACCTCTGGGGTTCAAGTCTTATATGATTTTTATATCATAGTTTATCAGGTCTGTTATGACCTCTAAGAATTCACCTCATGCTTACACCATTTGGACAGGGCTGTAGGATCATGAACAAGGTAGTTGAGGTTCTGTGCAATGCTACATTGATTTTTTTGGTAACTGGTCCTAGGGATGGCTGTAGCTTAGATATCATATTCATAAACCTAGGATTGTTTGTGCTCTACTCACTCACTGTTATTCTCCATATAATTAACGTATATCATGGCACCATCAACTTTAACTTGAGTAAAATCAAACACTCACAAATAAACACATCTTGTGAGACTTAACTAATGGATTTTATCATCAAAACTATGACTAAAAGACAACTGAGAGAGCAATAGAATAGCAGACTGGAAAATGAGAATCCTAAAAAAAACTGCAGTGGCAATGCAAATCGTAATTTGTAAACTCAAAACAAATAAATAAATACATAACATACTTTGAAAAACAACAAATTGAAAGAATTATCACAAGCTTTTTTATGGACTTGTACACCAGAAAGTGTATATCTTAACCTCTTTTTTGCTATAAAACAGAGTCAGCAAAGTTATTGTAGGATTAGCTGCTGAGAAAACTGATAAAGACAGGGAAAAAAAGAAAATTAATACTTTAGTGTATCTTGAGCTGTCTCGGTTATGTAAATTTAACTTCAAAAGCCTCTCATCTCGTTTGCTTGTATTAAGTTCTGAAGGCCCTGCCCTCTTTGATTAAACTTCACCGCTCTTATTTATTTATTTTTTTCATCCTTCTAGTGGTCTCCACAAGGGGCTGGATTCTAAAAGAACCCAAGTACGTGAGCAGATAGTCTCCTCCTGACTTTCCAGTCCCACCTTCCAGGATGATATCAACCTTGGGGGTGGGTTTCACCCAATCTTTTGCACACGAATTTAATGGCCGGAAGTCCTGCTGTGCTAGAAGCCATGCTTCTCAATCTTTCAGCTTCTAAAATCGTAATCATATCAGTCGACCATCCAAAATCATAGCAGAGGGTCCATAATCATAGTTCTTAAAAATTGGTTTTGCATAAATTCACACTATCTTGGGGGTGTGGCCATAATGTATAAATTTACCCTCTTCAAGGCATGATCTGTAAAATTAGGACCCTTGTAGTTGTAACATATAAAATCGGAGCAGGGATGTAGGAAGATTGCATTGCACAGCTTGCTAGCCGTGCAGTCTGTTAGTGACTCCGAGTCCGCACTACGTTAAAAGAGAGTAGGGAATGTGATGATATAATCAGTCTATAGAGATATCCTTTTGGATCTTTTTTTCCCCGTGTGTTTTTGTAAATGCTTAACACTACCACTGCCTAAAAGCAGTATGCTACCCCCTTTTCTCGGAAACATCTCCAGCAAGTGCCTGATCACAACAAAGCCGCATAGAACACGCACGCACACGCACACAAAATAATTCTCACAACTGGATGAAATAATATCAAAAGGACTGCAGAGCTATAAGCAGCACAAACGAGGAGAAAACTACAGGAAACTAAAAAACGAAGTAGAACAGGACAGAGTAAGAGCGAAAGGTGCAGTATACACTAAAGAATTAAAGTAGACACTATCATGACATGAAAGCATGAGAGCAGTATAAGAACAAGGTAAAAACACGGGCAAAAAAGGAATTCCGAGAATAGAAATTACAGGACAGAAGTCCTATATCACATTCAGAATAATCAAGCAATCAATAACTCTAAACGAACAGTTTCCTAGAGACAGCACTGGTTATACAACCATATCAGCTTACAAACTAAGTCATTTAAAGCAGCTGTTGCATATATGCACAAAGCAAACATACAAAAGCAGTGCAAAAACAGAATGTTACAATGAGAACACAGGCACAAAAAGCAGGAGCCAGCTTTGTAAAATTGGAGGGAGCATAATTTAAAGTCTGGCTTAATCGAGATAAAAGCTATGCATTTGAATACTATTAATATGCTACTACTACTCAGAGGCGATCTCTGCTTAACATACAAGGCCATGTCAAACCCAGAGCTGTTGGACATGCTACACTTAAAGAAATCCCAATCCCTCAGAGCTACGCTCAGGGATCTAAACCTTGTCATCACAATAAACAAAACATGCTGGAGGGATAGGTTCCTGACCCAGAGACTCCTCAGACTCTGGAATAGATTGCCCATACATGTCAAGCAGAGTGCCTCTTTGGACCTCTTCAAGAGGAACCTTGACGATTGGCTGGGAGAAAGAAAATTCACCCCAGGGATCATGTCAGTCGCCCTGCTAGACAGGGGTCCAGGAAAGTAAATAATGTGGGAAGAAATAGCCAGGGAATTGTTATGGCTAGGCTTGTATAGGCCCTAGGGCTGATAGCCTAGTACCAACCTATGAACCTATGAACCTATGCACATCAGTACTAATAACTGCATTCATTAATGGCTAATTGCTTACATTTTCATAAAACTCAGGGCAACTCAGAGCAGGGTCTATATGGGGGAGTAAAGAAAGGATGTGAATGTATCTGTACTGTAATATAAAGTTATAAATATAAAGCTGAATGGCTGTCAGGCTGCCCATTGCAGGAGCTCTACCTGTAGGGTGGACTGGGAATGCATTCATGATGGCCATAATTATTGCAGTTTCCCTGTACCTGACAAGGGACAGGCATGAAGGGCCAGTAACCCACTACGGAATTACACTGTTTTTAAAAAATGGATAGAGCAAGTATTCCGCATTTGGGTTCATGGACGGCTAGCACATGCAGTTCCTGGCTTAGCTCTTTGGCTTCAAGGCTATGCAGTGCAGTTTCACTTGTATGTGGCATGCAGTACTGCAAGCAGTCTGTCTTCCCCCTAGGTGCCTAGAGTACTTAGTCCCACTAAGAGGTCAGCTTACATTTCACTGACCTGCTCATTTAGTTCAGAGTATCACCCTAAATATTTCTTTCATAAATCTTCAGGATTTTCTATAGCAGTCACTCTCCAGTCTCAGAGTAGTAGTGTAGCTGACTTCAGTACATCAAACCAGCACCCTACCTCCTCAACTCTTTAAGTGAACAGCAAAAAAAAAAAATAACTTTACTGTGATAAGCTAATGGCTACGTTGTGATGCATGCCACCCTTCCAGCTAACTCTTCACCTGAAGAGCAAAAAAGGAAAAGCCTACACTTTACTGTAGTAAGCTGATAGCTTATTACAGTTAGATCCCTGCCCCTAGATCTTCCATTGAAGGAAAAAAAATACTATTCTTTCTAGTGGCACACCAAACAATTGCTACAGTTTATACCCTGCCAGCGTGGAGCATTACGGCGCTCACAGTTAAGTTAAAAAAATTAAAAACTTCTTGTATTAAACAAGCATAGCAAACACTTGCTGCAGTTTAGACCACACATGGAGCAATGTACTGATCATGTTTGACTGCAAATGCAATACCAGCTTTTAAAGACTGATTGGGGTTATGGATAGCCAATTGAGCCCACCCAACACTTTGTACATGTGGCCATTGCCCCTGTTGTTCCACCCTAGCTACGTTTCTGGCCAGTGCTAACTGGCTACTCACTGCTTCTACCAATTGATGGAACAACCTGCAAGAAATGTAAATATTTAAGAGAAATGGAGGCAAACCACTTGCATCACCCACTATTGGTACACAAGTACCTCCACAGCAACCTATCAGTCACAACACACCAATAAGCCCATAACTTATGCCAGGGCTATAAAGAAAACAAACATTGCTAAACCTCCTAGAGGACAGTCTAAAAGATCTCAGCCTTCAGTGCACAAGGCAGCATTTACTCCTTCTCCACTCAGCACATAAGGGCCACTACAGCTGCTGCCAGACAGGAAAATGTCTTGGTTATAGGTGACTCTGGAGTTAGGCCTACAGACTCCACACTTACCATACTGGAAAAAAAGAGAGTGACTGTAAGTTTCTTGTCCATTTCTTGGATCCATGATGTTACAAGGGCCATAAGGCCCCTTAAATTACACAAGTATTACTACAACCTAATGACGGCTCATGTGGGAGTGAATAACGTGAGGGACTCTACCTAGAGGAACATACAGAGAGACATAATGGAACTTACTATGCTATGTGTTAAAACCAAGAAAGATACTAGTCTTGATTAGTATCCTGCCTTCACCAAGAAGGATACCAAGATACTAAGACAAGATAACTGGCTTTGACAATTGGCTAAGTAGTTGATATTATTCTAAGGGAATCCAGTGTTTTGTTAACCTGGGATGAGATGATAGATAAGACTTTTTGGGTGGGATTCTCTAAAGTCTTACACCAAGCTACTCCAAGTGTTCATTGTAAGAACAAATGAAAACCTCCTTGGACACTGAGAACAGCACACTTTATTCTAAAAGAAAAATCTCAAGGTCAGTGTCTTTTCCACTTCTAAGACATATCATAGTGGTAGTCTGAAAAAATAAAATGCGCTGTTCACAGTGTCCAAAGTGTTTCTTTTTTGTTCTAAGTGCAAGTACAAGTTAGTCAACCAGCTGGATTTATCTTGAGTGTCCAGATTAACAAAAGGGGCAGTGTAATGTTTTTGGAATATTTAAACTGGAAATGTAACAAAGCTTTTGAATTACAACATGGCTCAACAGATTTATGGATGATTCACTAATGCAGTATATGTTGGCTTTGCTTACATTATGGCTACACAGACACACACACACACACACATATATATATATATATATATATATATATACCAAAGGGTAAAGTTAAAAAGGTCACACAAGCAATTCAGTGAAAACTACAAGACAGACCCAACCAAGATAGAGTCTTCACTCTGTAATACTTTAAACCTCCTGTAGGGGAGGCCCGTAAGATAAATGCATACTAGTGCTTCAGTTACATGGTTTCTGAATGCCCATGACACTGATGCATTCAGGGCAAAAAATCCAAACCTTATTGGCTGTAGACATGCCACATTTTGCCATTTTTCTGAGTTCATCAGTACAACATTCGTGGATTGTTTGGCCATACTTTTGGAAATGCACAGTTTAAAAATAAGCCTGATGCTCATAAACATTAGGGTGGCTGCAAAATATCAGAAATTTACAAGGAACTATACAATATTTTTCAAGTGTTTCAACTGTATCCAGAGCCATCCAAGCTAAGATAAGAATATTTTCTTGATTTACTGCACTTGTACTTGCTTTATACAGTGATCAGTAACGTTTTTGAGCATTTCAAAGTATTTATTTAATTTTGTGAGAAAAATAGTAATTTCTCTATTTTTCTAGTTCTGTTTGCTTCATCATTGCCTCGCAGAAGGGTGAATTAACCAGGGAATTTGTTGTTTAATCTGCACCCGAGAGCTGCTTTTGTTGTGCTTTTACGTTAAGAAATTCCAAGATCAGACATCTTGTGGCAGAAGGTGTTTGCCTGGTCTCTCTGAGTTAGGAAGCACTCAAAGTGTGGTCGTTTATTGACTAGAGGGTATAGGAGTCAGTTTTCAAGATTTTTTTCCTCTGCTATAAATTAGGCAAATTTGCTTACCACTGAGCTGAGGTGGGTAGCAGTGTCCCATATAGTAGCAAACCAAAGAAACTAAATTTTGTATCAAATAGCACTACCATATTGTAGCCTATATAACATCTTGTCCTTAACTCCAGAAACTAGCCTAGGACACCCCTGTTAAAATCCATTCCTTAATCTTAAACAGCCCACCCAATAGCAGCATCAGACAACATGGATATGCAGTTTCCAAATGGTACAATACCTTACTTACTACTTAGTCAGCTTGGTAGACTTGGGCATTGTAAGGCAATGTAGCAATTGTGTCATATTCTCAGACAACCAGTTAATCATTAAAGAAAATAACACTGTGTGTGAGAGATGTAAATACACAACTTCGTTGGAGGCAAAAATCTCACATACAAATAAAGTTTTCTTGAACACCCACAAAACCTTCACAAATTTCAAAGACCTCCAAAGCCACCTAACAGAAACACTGGACCTCAGTAATCACTAAAACACACACCAGAAGAAATATCAAATATCTCACATGAGCCTAAACGCAATGCCCCCCCCCAACAGCAAAGTCGATAAGGTAAGCATATACCTTATCTAATACCCTTGTCACTGTGGACTCCATTGTGTGACACATAGATGCCACATTCATCAGGTTAGACAAGGAGAAGATAGCAGTTGCCTATCTGGAGCCAGAATCTGCAATATCATGCACACATTCAAGTCACTGCACCCCATGTTTCATGGGGGGGTGTAAATTACCTGAGAGGTACCTCACTGGAAAGAGACATAGGAGACCTTCAGGAATATGTGTCAGAGATCGGTATGAACCTTGCACTGAGAAGCATTCTACTTTCACTAAAGACAATGCCACAATATGAACGTAAAATGATTGATTTTAATAGCTTAGTTTCTGCTGTCAGTCTAGGGGGGATCCAATATCTGTCAGCATGAGAGGACATGGTCAACAGACCATGTTGCTTTGCCAGGGATGGGCTGCACCTATCCCACCTGGGCTTTTGGATTGGTTAAAACTTTATCCACCCCCTTAGATCATTTTTAGGCAATACCAGAAAAGGTAATACAACCAACACAGTGAAAGAGTCTATAAGCAACCTTAAGGTGTTAGAGCTCAGTGCTATTAACCTAAACAAAAAACTCCACACCCTTTAAGCCCTCCTTTTTCTGGAGAATGTAGAAATCTGTACTGTGAGCAAGACTTGGTTTAAAGCCATAGAAAGTTCTGGCACTGTAGGGCTGCAGTGTCTTCCACACATTTAGACTAACAACAGCGCAGACTGGGGCCAAAGGTGGAGGTGTCTCAATCTACATTAGCTACAAACATACCTCCAGGTTGGTTAAAAGGGATGATACCATGGAGCTCATCCACGTGCAAGTCAGCATAGATAAGGTCCCCCACCATATCATGGCAAGCTACAAGTCACCATCTATGCCCCTAGATTCTCATGACTCTTACCTAATCCCCCTAGAAGTGCTTACCATCTACAAAACACCCTATGCATGGGTGACTTTAACTACTCCTCTATAGACTGGGAAAGTTACACTGCCTCAAACTCACAGGCACAGTTGTTTTTGGACTTTATTAACACAAATACCCTGGAGCAGATAATGCATGCTCCAATCACAGGATCAAACATACTGGATCTGGTACTTGCAAACATGGGAGAGCATTCCATCCATCCCCCATGTCATATCCTCACTAGTGTGGTTGGATCACAAAGCTGTCTCCTTTGGAGTAAAAATCAACCCAGAAAACCCAAAACAGTTAGGAACTTTTCTAAGACAAACTACATCCTATTAATTGACAATTTGTCAAAATTCAAGGCTCCCCCAACCTCGAGACCGCAGTGACTGATGCAGAATTATTCACAGAGTTAGTATACAGTCATGTGAATGGCTGCATAGAGGCTGCCATACCTACCAGAAATAAACTCAAAACAAACCCTACTGGTGGAATCCTCACCTAAGCAGTATATAATAATAAAAAAGATAACTCATGGTCATAATCAGGAGCAGCAACTGCCTTAAAGACAACTCTTCTCTTATATATCTAAACAAGAAACTAAGAGGTCTTATTAAGTCCAACAAGGCCAACTATGAGATAAGAATAGCCTTGCAGGCTAAGGAGAATCACAAGGCCTTTTTCAGCAATGTCCAGAACTTTAAAAGTAATGCACAGCAATGTGCTCAACTGGTGGTGAATAGTGCCACCTTCACTAATCAGGGTGACATAGAAAATCCACTGTCTGACAAATTCAGGTCAAACTTCACCCCCCCCCCCACCACTCCCACTAGTGCCACCAGGTGAAATCCCCTCCAACATACTATCCCCAGCTATTAGCAGGGGCCAGGAACTGGCAGCACTGGCTAAAGTCAAAAACACCACCTCCATGGTTCCCCAAAACATCCCCGGTTGCCTTCTGAGCAGTCTAAAACATGAGCTATCAGGACCACTTGAGGAACTCTTCAACTACACCCTTGAAACAGGCTGTATTTCAAGAGAATGGAGGACCACAACAATCCTTCCCCTCCACAAGGACAGACCATTAACTAATGCAGGGAGCTACAAACCCATCAGTCTAACAAGCCTAGTATGCAAAACCATGGAATGAATTATGATGGAAATGATAAACAAGGACATTGGCAACCTACCAACACTAGACTCATCTCACTTTGGCTTTGTTAAGGGAAGGTCATGTCTACTTAACCTGGTAAATTTCTTTGAGAGGGTCACCAAGGCAATGGACGAAGGTAAAACAGTGCATACCACATATCTTGACCTATCCAAGGCATTTGATGCAATACCCCACACTCAGGAATTGTTGACAGGTTGTCTCAGCTAGGCATAAATCTTTACATAACCCAATGGATTTCTGACTGGCTCACAGACAGGACCCAAGAAGTCAGGACTGATAAGCTCACCTCCACTAAGAGACCAGTCACCAGTGAAGTACCCCAGGGCTCTGTGCTGGGCCTACTCCTGTTTGGCATCTACTTCTGGGAAGTCAAGGTTAATGTTCAAGGCCTTTGGCTCACCAAGATTTCAGATGTCTGTAAATTAGGAGTTTTTGTATATTTCTGCCAAGACACTAACATCTTGCAAGAGTGTTTAACACGGACAAATGACTGGTGCCAAAGATATGGCCTAAAACTCAATGTCAAGAAATGCATTATAATGACCTTCCAGAAACTGACAACCCAAGTTAATTACTTCTTTGATAAAACATCCCTAAGAGTCAACCCAATAGTAAGGGATCTGCGAACATATGTAGACAGCAATCTAGCCTTTGAAGAGCATGTTGTTAAGATAATAAGAAAATCATTCTATGTCACCCAACTTATGTAAGGGTATGGCATTCAGGTCCAAGGAAGTTATAGTACCACTCTGCTCAGCCCTTATCAAACCTGTCATTGAATACAATTCCCCCTTTAGCATGTATTTAACCAGACAGTTGCAACAGTTGGAGCCATACCTCTCAACCTCTTACAGCAAGAAATCTGGACAAAGCCATAAATAAAAGTGAGACAAAGGCCCAAAAATAGGGACAATTTTAAATACTGCTATTACAAACTTAGAAAGTTGATAGAATAACAGGTTTTACATGTCTGAAACTCAAATGTCTGTCATTATTTTCTAACTTTAATCTTTAATGATTTGCCCTAATTTGCTAGAAATCAACAATTTTATGAAAAACAGACCAAAAATACAAGGGAAAAATTTGGACATTCTGTGAAAATCTGTACAGTTGAGATGTATGGTTGGAACATCCACAAAGGTTTCTCACCAGGAGAATTCAGGGCACGAATATCCTGTCCTACACTGATCGCCTAAAAGCTCTGTCTTTGAGTTCAGTCTCCTACAGACTGCTAAAATGGGATCTTTGCCTGGTTTACATGGCTTCCTCAGATCCAGCCCTGATGGATCTGTTGCACATGGGCAAAACAAACAGCACCAGACACATTAGATCTAGGGGTATAACCATTGCTTGTGGCATAAACAGAATGTGCTGGAGACACAGATATGTGTCCCAAAAGGTCCTTACACTATAGAATTGGCTCCCCATCCATGTAAAACAGAGATAATCCCTGACCTTATTCCAATGAAACCTTGACAATTGGATGGGAATCATAAATTTACCCTTGGTCTGGGCCCTATGTCCCTTATGGGCAGAGACTGTCAACAGGAAAATGATAATCCTAACTAACACTCCCTCCTATAAATCCCTTAGTTACCTTCCTATTAACATACCCTCTCATGTAGCTGCCCATGATACTCAGGATCCTATAGCTATACTTTCCCCACTGGCTAAAATACTGGAAAAATGTATCCATGCCCAGATCTTAACACATCCAGCAATCTTCTTGCTGACACTCAACATGGATTCCATCCCAACCATAGCACTACCACTGCACTTATCCATTTAGTAACCTAGTAAATATGCAATGCAACAATGGCAAACTAGCATCTGCAGTTTTCCTTGACTTATCAAAGGTGTTTAATAAAGGCTCCCATACAAAACTTCTAACATCACTCTCAGAATTAAAACTAACTACCCCCACTCTATTATGGTTTCAAGGCTACCTCTCCCGATGCCAACAAGCTGTTCAGTGGAAAACTCCCTTTCCCCCTACTTCCTGTAAAACTAGGAGTACCACAAGGATCAATCCTAGGACCCCTACTTTTCACTATATTTACAAATAATCTTTGCAAAGCCACCCCTCTAGCAAACCTGGTTCAATACGTTGACAACTCCACCTTAATATGCTCTGCCCCCACCCTCCAGCAACTTCACATCAAGACCCAAGAAGCCTTTACATCCATCAAAACTTGGCTAACAAACTCCCAGCTAATACTAAATCCTAAAAAGACCCAACTTATGCTCTTCCTTCCCTCCAAATCAGCAGTACCTACTCCCCCATTCTCTGTTATTGTATCAGATAATACTCCTATCTCCCCCATCACACACACCAAATTACTAGGGGTCATTGTTGACAATAATATGAAATTTGACAAACACATAGCTCATACAATAACCAAAGCCAACAAAAAACTAGGTACTCTTTACAGATGTAAACACTTCCTAACCAACAACAGTAAAGTCACCCTAGCTCATACCCATCTTCTTTCTACCTTACTGCATGCTTCTCCTGTCCTAATTAATCTTAACAAGAGTGATTTAAACAATCAGTAAGCTACAACAAAATAGCAAAATTTGCCACAAACTCCTCCTACCGCATCCACCACTGTCAGGCCCTAAAACAGCTTTCCTAACTGGAACTCCCTAACACCTTAGCTCTAAGCCAACTTCTTCTAGCTCACCAAATACTGTACCAACCTGACAAAACTCCAGCCTTACAAGACCTGATCACCTTCTACTCCAGTAACCGAGAACTTAGATCCACTAACAAGGCACTAATTGCAATCTCCAAAAGCCATTGCTGTTTTGGTGACTACCTGTATTCTAGCAACATTGTCAAGACTTGGAACTCTCTACCACTACAAATCAGTTTACAACCTAACAAAACCATCTTCAAAAAACAGCTTATTCTCCACCTAAACAACTCCTGGATATGCGTCTGCCTAGCGCCTGGCTGACATATTCTGACTCCTTTTCCCTACCCACTATCCAACCTCTTTAAAACTCCCACAGATGCACTATATATTATCACACATTACTTACCAACTCACTGCCGCCTACTCATCACTGTCCCATCTATAACCACTAACTCTCCCACAGACTAAGCGGAAAAGCTTTCCCTTAAAATGTCAATGAACCTCATATGAACCTGTCTGTATTATCCTCCTTTGACAAACTGGCAAGTACTTTTAGTTTTTCGTTTCTTCTCTTATCTTCATTACATCTTCAAGATTATCTGGCTAGTATTTTTTTTTAATTTTTCCTTTCTTGTCTTATCTTCACTACATCTTCAAGATTATCTCTACTTAACATACTGCATGAACAATTATATGGTACTACCTGCTATACTTTTAATTGCATGTCTAAACCACTATGCTTATGTAAATATCATATGCAATCATATGTTATTATCTGCTATATTTTATAACTGTATATCTAAACCACTGTGCTCGTGTAAATGTATTATGTACAGTATGTTAGCAATTGTTCTGGAGCTTTTCTCCCTGGGCTTCTGCTGAAAACTGACAGCTCTGTCCAGTTGGACCTGCCCGGTAAACAAATGTAAAGTAAAATAAATCAATAAAATAAAGATTTTTAACTAAAAAAATTCAAATCCTTTAACTAACCCTTTAGATTAGCACAGATCTCTTCATATTCAAAAGCCTGTAGGTAGCTCTGAGGTGACCTTTGGTTCACTTTGAATCATTTACCATTTGTCAGTGGTGTAATAGGTCAGACATTCAACTTTGGTGCTGGAAGATCAGAAGGCTGTGGGTTCTATTTTCACTCCAGGTGATTGGATTGCTGACACTGCAGTACTGAGGGAGGGGGATGCTGCATGCCTGAATGTGTCGTCCTTTGGAGACGTTAAACCAAGGTCCCATCCACCTGAGGTGCTGGTAGCACACATGGGTGTAAAAGATCCCGCAGCACCTATCAAAAAGAACAGGGAAGTTCCCAGATGCCCTGGTCAAATTTCTCCTAGTAATAGAAATACCACCATAGGTCTCCCCTGTAAACAGGACATTTGCCTAGCTGGACTAACCAGGTCAACAAAGAATAAATAAGTATAGAAATCAATCAATCAATCAGTCAATCAATCAGTCAATCAATCTGTCTTGCCATTTCTTCACAGAACTAGTGGCTCTGTAAACACCAGTCCAGGGATAGATTCTCATCTCCATGTATTTCCAGCCTGTGGAACAGGTTACTACTACAGGTGAGGCAGAATACTTCTTTGCCTTTAAGGCTGACCTTGATGACTAACTGACCCATTTACTCCTATGCTATCATGTGCGGCCCTGCTTGCAAACCTCTCAACTCTTCCTGGTTTTCAGGGTCATACTTGATTTTCAGCGACATTCCTGAATTTAACTCACGTTTTAGTTCTGTTCCTCTAAATCCCTCCTAAAAATTGGTGAGATGGAACAGTGGTGAACTGCTCTTAATAAATAATGATAATAATTAGCATTAGAAAGTTATTTTACTTCAAAAAATGTATATTAATTGGCATTCTCTTATTCTCTCAGTGTCTCAAGTTAATAGTACTGATATTTTAAACGTATCCTTTCTCCTTGATCATTTCTGGATTTGTCCCAGATTCACTGAGAGCTATGCCTGCTTGAATTGGAGGGTGGGGACTATTATGCACTCCTGAAAGGTTGTAAGGACTTTTATGTGTGTCTACTTAAAGTTGTATACAGCTAGGCTTCTTATGGTCCCTGTGATTGCTTACCTAGAATTGTTCCTATGTTCCTTATGGACTTTTCCACTGACTCAGCCTTGTATAATGACTACATTTGTCAATTTACAGCGATGAATTATTTTTGTGACACCAGTTTGATTTCCCTTTTGGAATAAACAATAGAGCTAGTTCCCACTAGCCTATGGTGAATGGGGGCTGATGGAGCCCTAGATTTTAGACTGTTGCATGGAGCAACTTTTTGGCAAAGTGTGTTAACTCCATGCCCAAGTCTTTTTGGAATCCTAACAAAGATGATGTTGTGAAGGGCATCTCCTTCAGTTTCACTTTATTTACTCTCCCGTTCACATCTGCCTTCTTACTACTTGTACCTTACAATACCCTCAGATTTAGCCATATTTTCTTCCTTATTTTTTAAATTCTTGAGTACATCCAGCACAAATAGTTGTGAACAGATAAAATATAATATGCACACGTTCTCCATAAAAAGGGACTTACTACACATTTTTCATTGAGTGACTCTGACAAAGAAAAAAGTTTTGAGTAGTTCTTTATACTTAATTAAATTATTTATTTACATAGGAAAGGTTTTACTTCGATATGTTATGGTGACAGGTCACTATATGATGACAGTTATAAAAGATATCATCTTACATTTAAAATCTTCAATCATTTGCTGATATAATATTTAAATATAAAGATACTCTATTCTATGCCAGGAAAACCATGACAATGCATTCTTTCACACACCTTTACAAAAAACCCATCCATCCTTCACCCCCTTTTTCCCATTTTTGCACAAGGCGTTGGGGTGTCATTTCAACAGTGACAATCATTTAGAGTCAAAGTTTACACATCTGGGTGGCTAGCTCTGTTGTGGTAGTTCTTCCACACCTCACACTCGCAGCCACACTCACACCTATGACCAATTTAGAGTCCAGTCCAACTACTACATGTATTTTGAATGTTGGAGGAAACCAGAGCACCCAGAGGAAACTAATGCAAACACAGGGAGGATGTGCTGACTCCACACAAAAGGCTGCCCAGCCTAGAATCAAACTGGGGAACTTCTTGCGGTAGGGCACTATTACTACTAACCCCCCCCCTTTTTATATTAGTGAAAAAAGAAAAGCTTTTTGTTTCAAATAAAAGTATTTTTTTCATTTTATTTACAGGTTGATGTAATGCATTGTGGGCATGCAAATAAACCCACTGCACAGCTCAAGAGCATTTTAGCACAGGTAGGGCTCTGGAAGTCCCTATTGGCTTACATTGGAAAGAGTATGGGTGGAGCCTTAAGTATTAGATTCTAATGTGGGGTAAATGTTCTGCATATAATGTTACTTCATACCCAAGTCCCCGTGGGACAAGGGCCCTGTTAGAAAATATGGGTAAATCCAGAAAAAGTTAAAAATCCAAGACCAGCACACAGTGGAGTATAAATTCAAAATTGCTTTATTAAAACATGTATAAACCAAGCACCAACAGATTGGTTTCGGCTGTAAAAATTAAATAGCCTTCACCCGTATGAATCAAAACCACAAAAAAATACAAGTGCCATTTTATACTGTCAAACACAATCAATACTCAAGTTCATTGGTTGTTTATAAATTCTCATTTAAACCAGGAGGAAATAAACCACCCAACTTGATAATCCACGTTTTTCTTTAGCATTTAGTATATAATGCCAACCAGCTTTATTGACCTTATCCCCTACAATTCTCTATATGATTGTGAATCTAAAATTTGCATTATTGTGTAGCAATGAATGTTTAAATAGAGCATTACTTGATCTTTTAGTTCCGAGATCACTGCAATGTTCCGAAATGTGTAATCTGAGTGGCCGTGAGGTTTGCCCAATATAAAACGCTGAGCAAGAACATGTGGCAAGGTAAATAGCCCAGTCTGTGCCACAACTGGCTAGAAACTTGATATCATAAACTATAGCTGTGTTCCTGTTCGCAAATTTAGACTTGACCATGTATACAGTGTCTACAAGGGACACAACCATGAAGTAAATCACCTGTCAGGGTTTGTTGACTTGGGTCCCAAGTTAATATTTGTCCACGTTTATAATGACTGAAGTGAGCCCCTAAAGTTCTGCCCCTTCAAAAAGAAAAAAGGCATTTATCATTGAGAAACTCAGATAATTTGTTGTCAGCTAAAAAAATATTCCAAAGTCTGTGAATGCTATCCAATAATATATTGGTATTCCTCCCATAAGCAGTAACCAAACAGATGCTGGAATTCCTTGGCTGTTCTTTATCCTTATACATCAATAAATCCTTTCTGTCTAAAGAGGACACCCAGTTGCTGGCAGGCAGGATACTGCCGGTTTTATAGCCCCTATCTTTAAACCTCTTAGTCAGGTCCTGTTTGAAATACTCATAGTTGTCTGGATAGGAACAGATACATTTCATACAGAGAAATTGAGATTAGGTATGTTGCGTGTAATGTGTGGTGGATGGAAACTGGATGCATGCAACAAAGAGTTATATTGTGGGTATTTACGATAAATCTAAGTATCCAAGGTGTTTCCGATATTTCTAGTAACCAAGACATCCAAAAAAGTGATTTGTTGAACATCTTGATTTATTGTGAAACATATTCCCCCCTTGTTACTATTTAAGTATTCCACAAACTCATGAAGATATTTAATGTCAGCCCTCCAGACCATCCAACAATTGTCTAAGGTGATCCATGAAGGCGAATTGCCGAGGTACCAGATCGCTATGAATTAAAGAATTACTGGTGAAGTGCTGGCTATTTGTGTTTCTTAATTGTCTAAGTATTGTCTCCATATGTCAATTTCATCCAGATATATATATTATGACTATGATCATAAATAAGATGTTCTTCCACAAAAGCCATAAAAAGATCAGCATAAATAGGGGCAAAAGATGCCCCCATGGCTGTACCCTGAACCTGCCAATAACATAACAAAAATTTGGTTATTTGCCAGCTGATAAAGGAGGGGCTGTGGTGGTCATGGATTTGGCCAATTATCATGCTGAAGCTGAAAAGCAACTTAAGGATGGGCATTATTATATGCAAAAAAAAATCTATATACTTCTTACTGTTATAATCCTGCATAATGTTAACCTATTTACTTTACTAAATGTCACCTATGGATGTAATATTTCTTTCTGTATGCTGTTTTTCTTTTATGAAATTTTCTTGTATATATTGCTATTGGAGCTTTTCTCCCTTGGGCCTCTGCTGAAAATGGATCTGTGTCCAGTCGGACTTTCCCGGTCAAGAAATGTAAAATAAATAAATAAATAAATAAATAAATTTGCCTTGATAGTAAAAAAAAAACATTTTCAGTAAGTACATGTTTCGCAAGACAGATCAGAGAGGTATCGAACCCTGGTGGATAGAGTTCAGCTCTATATTATATATATTACTTTACTGTTTTTTTATATTTTGAATACTGTGGTTTGTTTTCTTTACCTTGTGTTTTACTTGCATTCTGCTTTAACAGTGTATTAAAACTTCAAAAGAGACCACAGCTCTGTCTCTTCTAAGTCAGGCAGAATTTTTTTCCCGTACTGTCTTTCTAGTTGCCTGCCTCTTATGTTAATCTGACCATATATCTCATTTCTTCTCTGCTTTCACTGGCTTGTGAGTAATTACAAAATCATCATTTTTGAAATCCCCCTCCCCTTCAACTATTTAAATTTATTGGCCATCCCACTGTATTCCATAGTACCAGAATACAAAAGTGACCACCCCTTTCAATCCATCTTGCTGTTTTAAAAATAGTAACTCTCCACTAAACCTTAACTTTTTAAAAAGGTAAAACTTAACTTACCTACTTTCACATCTAACTTCTCTAGTGCACACTGCAGTGTGCATTTTTTTTCATCTTACCTTTAAGCATCCCTGTGACTAGCACTTGCTCTAATACCTGCTGGAAAGCACTAGGAAGCCTTAAACTGATACAAACACTCAACTCTCCTTGTTAATAAGGAGAAATTAATAGTAGGCACTAAACAACCTATAATTGCAAATACCTTGCTAAGATAGGGGAAAACAGCTCCTGTACTTTAGGAAAAAAAAAAAAAAGCACCAAACCAGGCATGTCCAAGGGTCAGCTTCCGGTGATTTCTCCTGTCCACCTGGTGAATCTGGGCATACTGGGGCAATGCAGCAATAGCCTCATGTACACAGACAACCCTCTCCTCCTACCGCCCAACACTACAACCTGTGAGAGATGCACTTACATAGCCAAAATGGAAGCAAAGCTCTCTCCACCCAAGATTGTGCTAGACAGTCAAGAGGAGAAGGTTAACACCCACACTACACCTCAAGCAACACATAGCCCTTCTAAACCCACAGCACCAACACCCACATATAGCAACACTAAATCCACATATGCAGAGGCCCTTAACTGTAACCTGCCCAAGCAACAAGGACCTCTGAAGCTGAAACGCAAACAAACACCAGTCACAACCAAAGTGTCACATAGTTCACAACACCAGTGTGCCACGCAGCAACAGCCCCTAAGGCAAGACAACGTACCTAACACTTTAGTCATAGGTGACTCTATAGTCCAGCACACTGATGTTCCACTCACCAGGTTGAACAAGGAGAAAATTACAGTCAGCTGCCTGTCAGGTGCCAGGATCCGCCACATAACGCATGCACTCAAGTCACTCCACAACAAGTACAAATATGACTCTGTCATTGTCCATGTTGGAGTGAATGACTTGAGACGTACCTCCCTGGGCTACATGAAAAGAGACATGGAAGAGGTCTCAGATCATGTGGCCCAGGCAGGTATGACCCTAGCCCTGAGTAGCATCCTGCCTTCGCCCAGAATGATACCACAATATAAGGACAAAATGATTGACTTCAACAATTGGCTAAGCTTCTGGTGTCATTCAAAGGGGATCCAGTATCTGTCTGCCTGGGACGATATGATCGACAGACACAATGCTTTGACAGAGATGGTCTGCACCTGTCGCCCCTGGGATTCAGGTTACTGGCTAAGGCTCTTGCCACCCCTATAGTGCCTTTTTTAGGCAAAGTTCAAAGGACAAAACCACCACCATAACAGGTACAAGCATGCAAAATCTGAAGGTAATGCTACTCAATGCTAGAAGTCTAAACCTCAAAATGCACTCTCTTGAGGCACTCCTAAAAATGGAGAACATCGATACCTGTGCAGTAACTGAGACATGGTTCAAGGCTCCAGAGAGCAACCCTGCAATACCAGGCTACAACTCTTACCACACTTTTCGGCCACCAAACCGGGACCGAAACACTAAAGGGGGAGGAGTGTCAATATTCACCAAGGGTATTCACACCACCAGGCTAGTTGCCCAACACAATGCATCTGAAATTCTCCAGGTGCAACGAACACTAGGTAAGACTGCAATCCAAACTGTAGCTTGCTGCAGATCCCCCACCATACCCCAAGATTCTCATTACACCTTTCTAAACATACTGGAAAATATTAAGATAGAACCAAACACCCTAATACTGGGTGATTTTAACTACCCTGCCATTAACTGGGAAAACTACTCACGTACCAACACCTTTGCCCAACGGTTCTTGGAATTCATAAATTCCAATGCCCTGGATCAACTAATCCATAGTCCCACCAGGGGCTCCAATATCCTAGACCTGGTCATTACCAACATCGATGCTCCACGCCTATGGTCACCCCCTCGTTAGTCAGGTCTGACCATAAGCTAATCACCCTTAACATCCACATCCCACCCCCCAGTAAGGAAACCTCCATAAAAAACTTCTCCAAAGCCAACTTCATGCTACTCAAGTCAGAAGTGACAAACTTCATGACACCCATGCAGACGGGAACTGAAAGTTCAACTGCTGAATCCTACACTAAGGCACTGTATGAGCACATCCACTCATGCATGAATCGTGCCATCCCAAATAGAACCAAGATGCTCTCATCCAAAAAAAGGAAGCCAATCTGGTGGTCCCCTGCCATAAACAAACTTTACAACAAAAGGAAGAAACTGTTGCAGAAAAGAGGAAAATCCCAGGATGCAAAAAACTCCCTTACCAGCCTCAGTAAGAAACTGAGATCCCTCATAAAATCCTCCAAAGCTAGTTACAAAAATAAAATTGCCAAAGATTCCAAAGACAACCATAAGGCATTTTATAACTATGTCAAGAATCTAAATGGCAATGCTCATATCTGCTCTGAGCTCAAACAGAATGACATTAAATATACCGATCCCAAGGTTATTGCCAATATCCTGGCAGATCGATTCAGTGCCAGCTTCACCCCCCTCTCACCCCCTAAATGGCCCATCTCAATACTGGAAGATTGCCAAATTCTGGTAATAACGGCCACACAGGTAAAAAATGCACTCTCCAAAGCTAAGAATACAGCATCCATGGGACCAGATGACATCCCGGGCTGTGTACTACATGGACTACAATATGAACTGGCACCTCAACTAAGTGTCACGTTTAATCATAGCCTCAACTCAGGTTTCATGCCCACTGAGTGGTGCAGAGCTACAGTTATCCCACTCCACAAGGTGGGAACCACCTTGGATCCCGGAAACTACCATCCCATCAGTCTGATGAGCCTTATCTGCAAGGCCATGGAGCGTATTATCATGGAACTTATAAACAAAGACATTGGCAATCTTCAAACACTGGACCCCACCCAGTTTGTGTTCGTGAAGGGCCGATCTTATCTCTTGAACCTGACTGACTTCTTTGAATCAGTCTCCAGAGCCATGGACAAGGGTAAGGTGGTCCACACAGCCTATCTAGACCTTGTCAAGGCCTTTGACACCACCCCCACTCTGGAATCATAGATAAACTTACTAAGCTGGGCATTAATCCCTACATCACCCAATGGGTTGCTAACTGGCTTACTGATAGAACCCACACTGTAAAAGTAGCCAACTCCAAATCCAGCTCCAGACAAGTGACAAGTGGAGTACCTCAGGGTTCAGTCCTGGGACCGCTCTTGTTTGGCATCTACTTCTCTGAAGTACAGGCCAACACTAAGGGACTCTGGCTAACAAAGTTCGCAGATGACTGCAAACTGGGAGCCATTATTGAATCCCTAAATTATGTGGATACTCTACAAAAGGGCCTTACAGAAACAGATGCTTGGTGCCAGAGCCATGGGCTCAAGCTCAATGCCAAGAAATGTATAGTTATCCCCTTTGGGAAAAAACATGTACCCGTGAATTACCATATAGGTAGCAGTACACTAAACACAGAAAGTGTGATAAGAGACTTAGGGACACAGATGGACAGTGGTCTCACCTTCGATAACCACATTGCCACAACAGTCAGGAAATCCTTCTATGTGGCACACCTCATCACTAAGAGCTTTTCATCCAGAAAAAAGGAGGTCATTGTCCCACTGTACTCATCCCTCATTAGACCCATTATAGAATACAATGCCCCATTTGGTATGTACCTCTCAAGACATCTGCAACAACTGGAAAGGCCACAGAAATACCTCACTAAAAGAATCACAGGCCTAAAGCAGATGCCCTATGCTGACAGCCTTAAAAAACTCCAGCTATATTCTGTTAAATATCGTCTACTCTGAGGCGATCTCTGCTTAACATACAAGGCCATGTCAAACCCAGAGCTGTTGTACATGCTACACTTAAAGAAATCCCAATCCCTCAGAGCCACACGCTCCTGGGATCTAAATCTTGTCATCACAATAAACAAAACATGCTGGAGGGATAGGTTCCTGACCCAGAGACTCCCCAGACTCTGGAATAGATTGCCCATACATGTCAAGCAGAGTGTCTCTTTGGCCCTCTTCAAAAAGAACCTTGACAATTGGATGGGAAAAAGGAAATCCACCCCGGGGATCACGTCATTCGCCCTGCTAGACAGGGGTCCAGGGAAGTAAATAGTGTGGGAAGAAATAGCCAGGGAATTGTTATGGCTAGGCTTGTATAGGCCCTAGGGCTGATAGCCTAGTACCAACCTATGAACCTATGAAGCTATATATCCAATGTTCAAGAGCCTGTAACCCAGCCCAGTGGGGAATGTTGGTATATAACACTGCTACATTCACATTACATAGCAGCCATCCTGGTTCCAGTTGCATGTCTGAGATTATCTGTAAAAAGTGGGTGGTGTCTTGGATCCTGGACCTGACCCATTTAAGTAAAGGTTTCAGGTATTTGGTCAAAAACAGGGAAAGAAGTTCCTTAACGGAGCCCCTTCCCGACACAATTTACTGCACTGTTATAACTTGCTGATACTTGTTAACCTCTGCTATCTCTGAAAAAACAAAAAAAAAAAAATCTTGCTTTTTTCCCACTTTTCTGAGATTTAAAAAAGTTCATTTACAGGCTTGCTGTTCTTGAACTGTTTGTAAGTTTCTGTGAGGCCATTTTTTGCTTGGGCTAAAGGAAAGTCTCTCTGTTGATCAGTGGCAGTGAAAAACATTGAGCAGCCTGCCTGCCCCTGTGGGAGTGGTTACTGACTTGAAACTAGTTTTATTGGCCATTCTGGGTCAATTCCAAAACTCCTTCATCTTCCTCTCTTATAACTTGGTTGCCTCGTAGTTTTGGCGTCTTTTCAGGCTTGTTGGCTGTTGGTGAAGCACCCACCAAGAGGAGAAAACGCTGAGAGAAGAAAGGAGCCACTTTTGAGACTTTAAGTATTTTTCCTCTGTTTATTTGCTAAGTTTTTCTGCATAGCCGCCTATTTTGAGCATTTTCTGGCTTGTTAAATTTGATTTCTGCATTAGTAACTGTATTTAGAGCACTACCTAGAGCTGTTTACTGAATTTCCTGTTTGCACTTATTTTTAAAATCGTTTTTTCTCAAAACTTGCATTTTATCTGTCTTTGGCCTAGCACTCTTGTGTGGGGTCATTTACTGCACTGTTATAACTTGCTGATACTTGTTAACCTCTGCTATCTCTGAAAAACAAAAAAAAAATCTTGCTTTTTTCCCACTTTTCTGAGATTTAACAAAGTTCAGTTACAGGCTTGCTGTTCTTGAACTGTTTGTAAGTTTCTGTGAGGCCATTTTTTGCTTGGGCTAAAGGAAAGTCTCTCTGTTGATCAGTGGCAGTGAAAAACATTGAGCAGCCTGCCTGCCCCTGTGGGAGTGGTTACTGACTTGAAACTGTAGTTTTATTGGCTGTTTTGGGTCAATTCCAAAACTCCTTCATCTTCCTCTCTTAAAACCCTCTTTTGCACGGTTTTGCGCGTTTTTGAGCATAGTGCAACAACGGGCAGCGCCACCTAATTGGGTTTAAACTATTCCTGGCTCCACAAAGTCTGCTCTTCACTTTTTCCCTTAGAACTGCTGTATCTCTCAATTTAAACACCATATTCTCATTCTAGGCCCTTCACTGGTCCAATTAAGTAATCCTACAAGTTAGCACTATTAAACCATAAGCACTACTTACTCTTATACTCTCTATGATTACCCTGTCCTCTATTGGTCCGTCTTAAATTCAGTTTCCTAGTTACTCTAGTATGTCCAAAGGTCAGTCAATGGTTTCCTCTCCAGTCCAGCTGGTGAATCTGGGAATTTTGAGGCAATGTTACAACTGTCTCATGTACACGGACAACCCTCTCCTCCTCCAAACAGGTTCAAATATATGTGAGAGATGCAACTATTTAGCCAAACTGGAGGCTGAGCTCTCTCATCTCAAAACTGGTGTAACCAGTCAGGAGGAGAAGGTAACCTCACACAACACAATTCCAGTATCACATAGTCCCACCACATCAGCGAACCAAACACATAAATACACAAAAACATACTCGGAGGCTCTAAATAAAAATCAACCTAAGCAACAGAGACCTCCAAAGCAGACATCCAAGCAAATGCTACCTCAAAACAAAACACACACAACACATAACCCACAAAGTCAGTGTGCCAAGCAGCCACAGCCCTTAAGGCTGAATAACACACCTGATACTCTTGTTATAGGTGACTCTATTGTCAGACACACTGACGTCCCGCTCACCAGGCTGAATAAAGAGAAGGTCACAGTGAGCTACCTGTCGGGCGCTAGGATCCGCCACATAATGCAAGCACTCAGGTCACTCCAAAGCAAATACAAATATGACTCAGTCATTGTACATGCTGGTGTGAATGACCTGAGACATACCTCCCTGGACTACATGAAAAGAGACATAGAGGAGCTCTCTGATCATGTAGCCCAGGCTGGTATGACCCTGACCTTGAGCAGCATCTTACCCTCACCTAGAATGATGCCACAGTACAAAGACAAAATGATCGATTTTAACAATTGGCTAAAATTTTGGTGTCATTCAAAGGGGATCCAGTGTCTGTCAGCCTGGGATGACATGCTCGACAAGCCACGTTGCTTCACTAGGGACAACTTGCACCTCTCACCACTGGGCTTTCGGATATTGGCAAAGGCTCTTGCCATCCCCATAGTGCCTTTTTTAGGCAAGGCTCAAAAGTCAAACCCACCCCCATAGACAGCACAAGGAACAAGAAACTAAGGGTAATGCTGCTAAACGCCAGAAGTCTTAACCTCAAGATGCACGCACTTGAAGCTCTCCTCAGTATGGAGAACATCGATATCTGTGCAGTGACAGAAACCTGGTCAAGGCTCCAGAGAGCACCCCAGCACTACTAGGCTATACCTCATATCATGCTTTTCGGCCCCAAAACCCAGACCGAACCACAAAAGGAGGGGGAGTTTCCATATTTATCAAGGATATCCACACCTCCAGGTTAGTGGCATTGCACGATGTATCGGAGACCATCCATGTGCAACTAAGAGTGGGCAAGACTGCTTTTCAGTTTATAGCATCCTACAGACCACCCTCTCAAAGTCAGGAATCCCATTCGGCTTTCCTGAAAACATTGGAGAACATGAAGATCTCTCCGAACACCATTATATTGGGCGACTTCAATTACCCAGACATTGACTGGAAGCACTACTTAAGCCCCAGCACCTTAGCCCAAAGATTCCTGGAAATTATAAACCCAAATGCTATGGAACAACTAATCACCACTCCCACAAGAGGGGACAACATACTAGACCTGATCATTACCAACATGGGGACTCTATGCTCCACACCAGAAGTATATCCCTCATTGGTAAGATCAGACCATAAATTAATTTCACTGGATGTCCACATCCCGACCCCACCCCCAGCCCAGAAAACCACAGTGAAAAACTTCTCAAAAGCGAACTTCTCACTTCTCAAAACTGAAGTGGAATCCTTCAAGGCCCCAGGGCCAGTGGAAACTACAGCCCAAACTGCAGAATCCTATATAAATGCATTCTACGGACATCTCCAGGAATGCATGGATCATGCTATCCCAAACAAAACCAAGACCCAATCATCCAAAGGCAGGCGTCCAGTCTGGTGGACCCCTGCCATAAATAAACTGTACAACAGAAGGAGGAAGCTACTACATGATAGAGCAAAATCCCTAATAGGGAAGGCATCTCTGATCAGTACTAGCAAAAAATTATGATCCCTCATAAAATCCTCCAAGGCCAGCTTCGAGAGAAAAATTGCACAGGACACCAAAGACAATCATAAGGCTTTTTTCAGTTATGTTAGAAACCTGGGATGCAACTCCCAGACTTGTTCTGAGTTGATTCTAAACAACAAAAATACACTGAACCCACAGACATCGCCAATATCCTGGCAGACAGGTTCAGTGCAAACTTCTCCACCCCCTCCCTCCCAAAAGAGCAAATATCTATCCTGGCAGAGGGCTGCCTCCCAAACATCTCAGATGCTCAGGTGAAGGCTGCCTCTACAAAGCAAAAAACACTGCTTCCATGGGACCAGATGGCATCCCAGGTTGTGTCCTACATGAACTACAAGAGGAACTAATCCCTCAAATAAAACAGCTATACAATCTCAGCCTCACTACAGGATATGTGCCCACAGAATGGTGTACAGCAACAGTGGTCCCACTCCACAAAGGTGGAGCATCTACAGACCCTGGAAACTATCGCCCCATAAGCCTGACTAGCTTAGTCTGCAAGGCTATGGAGAGGATCATCATGGAGCTCATAAACAAAGACATTGGGGACCTACAGACACTAGATCCTACCCAGTTTGGCTTTGTCAAGGGCAGATCCTGCCTTTTGAACCTGGTTGACTTGTTTGAAACAGTCACCAAAGCCATAGATGAAGGGAAGGTAGTCCACACAGCCTATCTGGACCTTGCAAAGGCATTTGACACAATACCCCACTCGGGCATCATAGATAAGCTATCCAGCTTAAATATAAACCCCTATGTCACAAGATGGGTCGCAAACTGGCTCAAAGACAGAACCCACAGAGTGAGAGTTGCTGGAGCCATGTCAGACTCGAAACCGTCACAAGTGGTGTCCCACAGGGTTCTGTCCTGGGACCACTCTTGTTCGGTATATACTTTTCCGAGGTACAGGCAAATGTGGGAGGACTATGGCTCACCAAGTTCGCAGATGACTGCAAACTGGGCGCCATAATCAACTCTCCAGCTGACACAAACATCCTTCAAAAAGGTCTCACAGAGACAGATAACTGGTGCCAGCGCCATGGTTTAAAGCTAAATGCCAAAAAATGTATAGTCATACCCTTTGGCAAAAACAATATGCCCACAAATTACCACATAGGTGGAAACCCATTAAGTACAGAGAAAGTTATTAGGGACCTGGGGACCCAAGTTGATAGCAATCTCTCCTTTGAAAACCACATTGCCAAAGTGGTTAGAAAGACCTTCTACATAGCCCACCTCATCACGAAGGGTTTCACATCTAGATCAAGAGAGGTAATCGTGCCTTTATTCATCCCTCATCAGGCCCATCATAGAATACAATGCCCCTTTTGGGATGTACCTTACCCGACACCTGCAGCAATTAGAAAGACCCCAAAAGTATCTCACCAAGAGGATCAAGGGTCTCAAACAGATGCCATATACTGTTCGGTTAAAAAAACTCCAGCTCTACTCAGTTGCATACCGCCTACTTTGAGGCAATCTATGCCTGACATACAAAGCTATGTCAAATCCAGAATTAATGGACATGCTCCACCTCAGTAAATCTAAATCCCTTAGAGCCACACGCTCGAGGGACTTGAACCTCAGCACAGAAATAAATAGAACTTGATGGAGGGACAGGTTCATAACCCAGAGGCTCCCTTCGCTCTGGAATAGAATTCCAGTTCATGTGAGGCAGAGCACCTCACTGAATCTCTTCAAGAAGAATCTCGATAAGTGGATGGGGGATCGTAGGTTTGTCCCAGGGATTACTCCCGTGTCACTATTAGACAGAGTCACAGTAAACTAAACCTTAAAAAAGGGCACAGTATACTCAAATCAAGGGGTGGCGTAAGCCATACAGAATCAGGCTAGGCTTATAATTGCCCCAGGGCAGATAACCTAGTATGAACCTATGAACCTATGAACCTATGAACAATAGGTCTGCCTGGAGGATGATATAGGTCTTTATGTATTTTTGGTAATAAATATAAATATTGACTGCTAGGATCAGACACTGTCAAATTATATAATACTGAATCAGATATAATGCCTTCCTCTTTGGCTGACAAAAGAAATTCATCAATTTGTTTTTTGAACCTGAAACTTGGGTCCAAAGGCATATGCATATAGTAACTCCCATCCTTAAATTGCTTTTCAGCTTCAGCATGATAATTGGTCAAATCCATAACCACCACAGCCCCTCCTTTATCAGCTGGCAAATAACCAAATTTTTGTTATGTTCAAGATCCTGAATGGCCTGTTGCTCAATCTTTGAGAGGTTATTAGACATAATCTCAGATTCCTTAAAATTCAGAAAAAAATGAAAACACATAATCCCATTAACTCTTGAGCTATAACTTCATAAGCCCCACCTACTTATGATCAGTATAAAATCATACTCTGAAGCAAGGGTGTAGCCAGACATACTCTGTGTACTCTACTGAGTACATGTTTTTCAATCAATATGGCTTTTTCCGGGTCATATTATGGCTGTAACTATCGAAACGAATGCCTCCAACAATAGGTGCAATATTGCTAATCTAAAAACAATGACTGTAATAGTTTTAGGGGAAAAACTGAAAATGTTACTTACATTTATTAATTGCTCGGGGGGGCAGCATTTTGAGAGAGGTATCTATTTTTAAGTGATAGGTATACAAAGGGGGTAGCATTAAGAGCTTGGGAGTACAACATGGAATTTGCTTGCTACACCCCTGCTCTGAAGACTGTTTTCCTCAGTTAAACTCCGTTTATTCCTCTACTGTTTGTATGTGTGGTGGGTTTTCAAAAAAGCCTTGCACTGCTCCTTTTCCTTTCTTTGAATTAATTAAATGGGGGATGTAATAGTACCCACATGTGATGCGAATGTGTGACCTGCAACACTAGCAATGCAGTGTTTACTGACTTTGTTTACATTATGGTTATAGACACACACACACACACACACACACACACACACACACACACACACACACACACACACACACACACACACACACACACACACACACATTTTGAGAGACAAGTATCTTTAAAAGTGGTAATTCACATTTGTGTTAGTATAGTAAATGTGAATTATGATGCATAGAAAGTTTGTATGATTACATGACAATAGACATGTGGTACACTGTACTTAAAGGTATGAACAAGCAATGTAACATCTGTTGAACATGCATTATGTTTACACAGACAGTTTGGCAACCACATATGTAATAAATATTATGGTTGCGTAATGTATGCTTTGTTAGGGTTTCGTGACAAGATGCATGCAGGCATGGCAGGAATTTCTAAGAAAAGATATTGCAGGCCATATCTGTACTCATACCCAAATTGGAATAGTGAAAGTGGACTGGCTCTGCCATCTTGCTCTAAATTCATACATTATCCTACTACTCTGGAGGAGGACAGGCTAGAAATGGTTGGGAATTGTGGTGAGAGAGAGAGGCTTCAGAAGGCATTGAGGGATCTCATCAGAATTAGTGATAGACTCATGGCAATCAGACTCCATTGTAATGATATGATAGTATTCATTATCTTAGCATATGCCCCACAGCAGGGTTGTGACAGTGAGGAAAAGAGTGCATTCCTACAGCAGTTGCAGGACCTACTAGATAAAGCAGAACAACATGAATTGGTGTTGATAATGGGTGACTTGAATGCACATATCGGGACAGACAGAACAGGAAATGAAGACTGCCTGGGTTCACATAGGTGCAGCAACAGGAATAAAGGAGAGGTCATTCTAGACTTCTCTCTGGCAAATGTCTTGATAGCAGCCAACACATGGTTCAGAAGAAGAGACAGTCTCAAGATCACATATAAGATTGGCCAACAACATGCAACTCGGGTGAACGTCCTACTAGTAAGGAAAGGGCACTGGTGTAGAATCAGTGATTGCAAAGTCATCCCCAGTGAAACAGTCGGTCCACAGCATAAAGCATTGGTTACAACAATCAGCTGTAAGCAATGGTCAGAGTCCAGGCTGAAGATCTGGAGGTTGACTGGAGAGAAAGTACAACAGTTCAAGAAATTACTCAAAGCTCTAGCACCCCAAGAAGAAAAGGAAATAGGTGGAGATGAAAAAGAATGGCAGCACCTCAAAACAGCATGTGTGAGGAATATTGAACAAATATGTGGTCAAGCCACATATGGAAATAAGGTATATAAGGAAAGCTGTAAGTGGAATGCAGAAGTCCAAAAAGTCATCAAGGGAAAGAAAGAAAAAGTGCAGGAAAAAGTGGGATTTAGAACATAAGGACCAGGCTAGAAAGGAATACTGGTTGACTAATAAAGAAGCTAAGAAAGGAGTTTCAATAGCAAAGAACATGGTATTGAAGGTACTCTGCCAGCCTCTGGAAATTGACCCATTAGGTGGCATGATGAATCTATATCAGGTTGCATGACAAAGGCAGAAAGATAAAGACAGTCAGGCACCCTTCATAAGGGATGCCAGCAACAGCCTGCTTACCAGTCCACAGGACATCAAAGGCAGATGGAAAGAATATTTCCATCAACATCTGAATGAAGAAAACCCCACAGAATCTGCACTGAGAAATGTGTATCCCAGATGCCTGGAGAATAGCATACTTATGCCAGTGTACAAGAAAAAAAGGGGACATCCACAACTGTAGGCAGTACAGAGGTATCAACCTCCTGTCACATTGCATGGAAGTTCTGGAGAGGGTGATTGATAAATGGATACACAGGGTAGTAGAAAGTACGATAGGAGATGAACAGTTTGGATTCAGCGCAGTATGAAGTATAACTGGCCCAATGCTTGTGGTGAGACAGATAATTGAGAAGAAGCCAGAGATGAGGAAACAGTCCAATTGGGCATTCCTAGACTTGGAGAAAACATATGACAAAGTCCCCAAAAAGCTGATTTGGGCAGTACTACAATGGTTCAAAGTCCCAGAAACTTTGGTAGAATTAGTGCAGGCTATGTGCAAGGACCCAATGACTCAAGTATGAACAGAGTTCAGTCTCACAGAGGGATTCCCAGTGGAAGTGGGTGTACACCAGGGTTCAGCTCTGAGCCCACTGCTGTTCATACTGATGATGGACTATTAGCAAACAGGTTGGAGAGGACAGATCAACAAAGTTGGTGTATGCAGACAATGTGTCATTACAGGCAGACTCTGAGCAAGAACTTCAGCAAAGGATAGGGAAATGGAATGCAAAACTGAAGGTACATGAGAAGAAACTAAGTAGAGATAAGACAGTGGTAATGGCAGCAAACTGGGGAAATCAGAAGAAGATGAGAACTGAGATAGAAGGGAAGATAATGGCACAGGTTAATACCTTAAAGTATCTGGGAGGGATCACACACAAGGCAAGGTTGGAGCTGTAGTAAACTACAGCTCCAACCTTGCCTTGTGTGTGTGGTTAAAACATTTGTGCTTTTTTGTGGAACCTATCTGGGAGGGATGGTTGAAGATATGGGAAGCCTAAATGGAAGAGGTCAAAACTAGAATTAGAAGAGATGCAACCAACTGGCACAGAGTGTCAGGAGTAATGTATGACAGAAAAATGCCAAAGAAGCTGAATAGTAAGGTGTACAAATCAGTGGTGCAACCAGTACTACTGTATGGTACGGAAACCTGGGCAGTAAAGGCAGAGCAGATGAGAAAGCTAGGAAATGAAGTGTCTGAGATGGGTGGTAGGATGCACACTATGGGAGAGACAAAAAAATGAGGGTTTAAGAGCAGAAGCCAAAGTAGCTCCAATTGCAGAAAAAATCAAAGACAGCAGATTACTATGGTTTGGGCACAGAAAAACAGAAGACAATCTGGTGAAGAAGATTTGGTACAGACAGGAAGAAGGTACGGGAGATGTGGGTGTCTAGCAATGAAGTGGATGGATTGTATGATAGGATATCTGCAACAGACAGGCGTCAAAGAAGGCAGGCGTGTGCTACTGAATTGAGAGAGATAGTGACACTTAATAGGACACCCCAACCCCATGTAGAAAAATGAGAAAAGGGGGTTGTTGTTGATGATGATCCTAGTAGAATAGGGTGAGCCCAATTCAATATATGTCTACACCAAGGTATTGAATTATAGGGGGATCTTTTACACTAGAATCAGATAATGAGATTCTATAAAATTTGATTCTATAAAATTCTGTTAGTGATTTTTATTACTTTTATTCTGAATGTAGCCTAGACTTACACTACGACTTGCTAAGGCGTCTGAGTCGAGCTAAACTTTTCCGACGTCACGTAGTTCTATTCGTATTTTGGACTTTATTGTGGCTGTGTAGCCAACAATACCACATCTGACATACAGGTGGTGCTGCATAGCTTTTAAACTGTCCAATACAGGAGCTCCCCCCTGTACGGCAGACTGGAGAATAGAGACACAATGACTAGCATGGGTCTCTTGCCTACCGTCTAACTATCCAAGATGAGAGATGGGCTGGCATACTGGACTACCCTCACAACTGAGAATTATAACTAATTTATTCGCATGTAATGATGGAGGTTCTGCCTCATCAATAAACCCATTACGTTCAAACGATCTTCAGTAATCCAGCCTTGTACAGTGCTGATTATCGCCAAATTATTAGGCGTAGAGAATTTGATTCTTCGTTTTAAGTCAAGCACAAGGCTGTGGAAGTCTCCACTAGCATACACGTATGCTTTCCTTGGCACGTATATGGCAATGCCCCTGTGAAATCTAGCCCTCTATATCAATGTGCGTACGCGAATATTTATTGTTACACAGCTGCAACACTTATGTATTCAAGTGTAATTTGCATATTATCCATGATTCTGTTCATACACTTGTATTAGTGCCAGTGAGTGTAGTATGCCCTTTTCAGTGGGGTTAACAAAGTCGGATGGCATATTAGGGGTGGAGCTGAATTTTATTACAGTGGTAGCATGCACTGCAGGATGATGGAGGCTGCGTGCAATTCTAACTCAATTATTTTGCAATGCTTGGGTATAAGGGATTCCAAAATCCGAAAGAAGACCGATGCTCTTCTACTGGTAAAGCATGTAAATAAGCAAGTGCAGAAATCAGTATTGTATTAGAAAGGTACCTTGCAGGCCGGTCTGCGTATAAATGGGTTTAGCTTCTTGATATGTGAAATCTTCTGTATCAGTATGGCTTCTGCTTCTGTATAAAAGAAGAAGAAAAATAAATTGGCAGAATTGCAGTTACATACTTAGTACGAATATAAATTGGATGCGTATACCTGACTTCCTTTTCTTTGCATTTTTAGTGGCTGTATTTTAGGTGTACAATAATTATGTTGATAGGTTAGTATTAAGCTAACTGCCCTTGTGAGTCATTTTAAGCCTAGCCAATTATCCCTTGTGAGACTCAAACACTGCACTTTGTGTTTGCAAGGTAAACACCTTAACCATTAGGATCCCAGCCTGTGATATGAGTTCTGGCCGGTCTACTTCTTCTTCTTTCGACTGCTCCTGTTAGGGGTCGCCACAGCAGATCAACTGTTTCCATTTCTTCCTGTCCTCTGCATCTTGCTCTGTCACACCAACCACCTGCATGTCCTCTCTCACCCCATCCATAAACCTTATCTTAGGCCTCCCTCTTTTCCTGTTACCTGGCAGCTTCATCCTTAGCATCTTTTTCCCAATATACTCTGCATCCCTCCTCAGCACATGTCCAAACCAACATAATCTTGCCTCTCTGGCTTTGTCTCCAAACCTTCCAACCTGGGCTGACCCTCTAATATACTTATTCCTAATCCTGTCCATTCTTGTCACACCCAGCACAGATCTTAACATCTTCAACTCTGCCACGTCAAGCTCTGACTCCTGCCTTTTTGTCAATGCCACTGTCTCTAACCCATATAACATAGCTGGTCTCACTACCCTCTTGTAGACCTTTTCTTTCACTCTTACTGGTACTCATCTGTCACAAATCACTCCTGACACTCTTCTCCACCCACTCCATCCTGCCTGTACTCTTCTTTACCTCTCTTCCACACTCACCATTACTCTGAACTGTTGATCCCAAGTATTTAAACTCATCCACCTTCCCCACCTCTACTCCCTGCATCCTCACCATTCCTCTATCCTCCCTCTCATTCACACACATATATTCTGTCTTAGTCCTGCTGACCTTAATTCCTCTTCTCTCTAGAGCATATCTCCACCTCTCCAGGGTCTCCTCCACCTGTTCCCTACTCTCACTACAGATCACAATGTCATCTGCAAACATCATAGTCCACGGGGACTGCTGTCTGATCTCGTCTGTCAACCTGTCCATCACCATTGCAAATAAGAAAGGGCTCAGAGTTGATCCTTGATGTAATCCCACCTCCACCTTAAACGCATCCGTCACTCCCACCGCAGACCTCACCGCTGTCACACTACCCTCGTACATATCCTGTACCACTCTTACATACTTCTCTGACACTCCCGACTTTCTCATACAATACCAAAACTCCTCTCTACGCACCCTGTCATATGCTTTCTCTAAATCCACAAAGACACAATGCAACTCCTTCTGACCTTCTCTGTACTTCTCCATCAACAGTCTCAGAGCAAACATTGCTTCTGTAGTGCTCTTTCCTGGCATGAAACCATATAGCTGATCACTAATCATCACCTCCCTTCCTAACCTAGCTTCCACTACTCTTTCCCATAACTTCATGCTGTGACTGATCAAGTTTAATCCCTCTGTAGTTACTACAGCTCTGCACATCACCCTTATTTTTAAAAATCGGTACCAAAACACTTTTTCTCCATTCCTCAGGCATCCTCTCACTTTCCAAGATTTCATTAAACAATCTAGTTAAAAACTCCACTGCCATTTCACCTAAACACTTCCATGCTTCCACAGGTATGTCATCTGGACCAAATCTACAAATAAAAAAACATTTTAGGGAGACATCTTTTATAACACACACACACACACACACACACACACACACACACACACACACACACACACACACACACACACATACACCCAGGGACAGCCTTTGGTCAACTGGTGCCCTAGGCAAAAGGTTTCCACATCGCCCCACCACCACCACCATCCGGTGCCCCCATCATGGTCTACCTAGAGTTCACCATCCAGATTACTGGAAAAGTGCTCCTACTAGAGCGGTGCCCTAGGCGACAACCTATTTGGCCTAGGCCTAAGGCCAGCTATGATACACACACACACACACACACACACACACACACACACACACACACACACACACACACACACACACACACACACACACACACACACACACACACACACACACACACACACACACACACACACACACACACACATATATACATACATACATACATACACACTAGAAAGTTGTATAATGTGGTAATTTATATCATAAAGACTTGTCTTTAGAATGGGTATTTCTAGTGCTGTTTGTTTGCAGATATGCAGAAGGTCCATCACAGTGGGGTCTGACAATGCCCTGTATGCCAGGCATAGATCTCCCCTCAAAATCCTGTAGGAGGCACAATACAGGGACAGGGCCTTGATGCATAAGGCATTTTACTTAATGCTCAGTATTCTTCTAGAGAGACACTCTTTGACTTTCCTGATCAATAGATACTATTAAATAAATAATAAAAAAAATAGTAATTAAAACTACTCAGAATCTCTGGCACTCTGTGCCTACAAAGTAAAACAATGCTACAAAAAGTTCCTGTAAAACAGGTGCAAGGCAATGCAAACTGAAGCAGTGCAGCTGCCTTGTATGATTTAAAGGGAGTGCCTTATCAAAATTTCTTGACTTCATAGGCTCATGGGTACTTACTATGCTATTGATCTGTAAAGATTTTAAAACGTCTAGTCTTACATTCCCATGATAAATTTTAACCCTTATATGTTGTATACAAACAACACAGAGACAGGCAGAACAAGGGTGTGTTGGGACATTTAAATGTTGTCCTTATCCATGAGAGATAAGAATGCCAAACTGAGGGTGAGTCTGTGGTTATCCATCCAGTCATCTAAATAACATTTGAATAGAGTAAGAGAACTTGTTTGAGCTGGTGTTTATGCCACAGCTGGGCTTGCAGCTGTCGAATAGGTCTATAGGATAAGGTCTGTTGAGTTTCAATAAGTGAGATGGAAGTCATCTCTCAGTAGCCTGTATGATACTAAGAAGAGGTCTGCATAGATTTTATGATTTAAGCCCTTGATTTTCTGAATTCAAAAACACTGTGTTCAGTCCAATTGTGACAAGTTTATGTACAAGTGCACACTGAAATGGGCATTACACTCAGTGATCGACTTACTGAGTACAGAGTTCAGTGAAATAATTATAGCCCTGGACCTGGATGCTATATCTTTAGATACTAACTGTGCAATGAAAAAGGACTTCCTTGCAATAGTGGATACATGGTGATTAAAGCAGAGTTGTTTGTTAACACAGGTTCCGACACTGGAATCATACTTTGCACAAAACGAATATGTAATACATATCGTTACTACACCCAAAAAATAAAAAAAAATATTCAAGTATAACCTGAGGCTGCTACACCACAACTTGTCAAAACCTCTCATTATGCCCTTTGCAAGACATTATGAGTAGGTATCTGATAATAATCAATTCATTGTGTTCTAAAACGATTTGAAGATAGTCACCTTTTGCCTTTGAGGTAAAGTGCTTGACATGAGGGCATAACAAACTCACTATAATCACAGTCCAGCCATAATCCTCTTTTTCTTCATTCATTCATTCATTCATTCATTCTCTGCTGCTTATAAGGAAGGAATGGAGGCTGGAGCTAAAGTGTACCCTGGTACTCCAATGCAATAAGGTAGAATCTAACCCTGGATGAAGCACTATCCTTTCAGAGAACATGCACGAGCAAACACACACTACTACTATATGGACAATTTCAATGAGCCCCAGTTTACCTTTGTAGCATATATGTGAAACCCCCCCCCACAAACAGGGAATACATGCATACCTCAAAGAAAGGAACCCATTTTTGATATTCCAGAATTCACACTGTATCATAGCCCTCAAGGAGGAAAATGTAGATAGCTAAACACACAGCACATGTGAGTTAAACCTCTACTAACGCAAATAAAATAAGTACAGATATGAATATATCCAAACAGGTCATTACACAAACAACAGAAACCTGCTAATGTAAAGGAATAGTCAGTTTATTTTCCAAATTCACCTAGTGCCCCCTACCAAAAAAACTTTTTAGTTCAGCAGTTATGTATACAGTTATTATATTCTAAGAAACAAATTGAAATGTGTATTTCTTTTAATAAGTTAAGTAAAAATGTATACAAGTAATTTAATGAATTAAAAACACACATAGATATATAGATAGATATAGATAGATGGAGAAAATTAAACCAAAAATGGCAGTAATTATGGAACCCTATACATGAGTTGAAGCAATGAACTGTGAGTATATGAATATATGAATATACTTTTATGTAGTTTGGAAGAAAACAATAGTTAGTAATAGCAACATCTTGCTGTATTGTAAAATGTAAACACAAAGGAAACTGATACTTTTTTAAATTCTGCAGGTAAGCGAGCTGAACTACTAAGACTGTTTTAGTACCAATTCTGACATATAGATGGAGCTGCAAGCACCCAAAGCTGTCTGGCACAACAAAGCCAACAGTATGTCAGAAGTGAAAATGCATGCATAACAGATTTTCTGTCGTACATGCATTTAACATCTGAAAATACCAGGGAGGGCATGCTATGGGTATGTGGTACAAAAGTGCAGTTAATTCTCATCAAAAAACAAAAATGAATTGCTGGTCGCTGTATACAAAAAGGGTGGCTCCAACAGCCCACTACTGTACGTGAGTGTAGTCCCAGCCCCCCAAGACAGCATCCTTTGGTCTTCAGCACAGCTCTCACCTGTATGTAGGAACCTTTACTTCAGGCATTTAGGCATTGTCAGAAAGACAAATAATGCCTGCAGTGCAGATAATTGCGTAGGGGAAGCTGCTTTTCTGCTGAACTTATACATTCACTATAACAAACTACAATTCAGTGTTGAAACTTTTCCTCTTGGAATTCTCATTCACATACACGTGGAAAACTTCAGAAAGTTCTTTTAAAACAAATGATATAATTATCCTCTGGGCCGTGGTGGTGCAGCGGTTAGTGTTGTCACCTCACAGCAAGAGGTTCTCCGGTTTGATTCTCGGCTGGAGTGCCTTCTGTGGAGTCTGCATGTCCTCCCCATGGTTGAGTGATGTTAAAGACATGCAGGTAGGTGTGTTCATGAATGGGTGTGCCTTCTTTGGAGCACTTTCTGTATGGAGTCTGCATGTTGTAGGTGTGTTCGTGAATGGGTGTGCCTTCATTGGAGCGCCTTCTGTGTGGAGTCTGCATGTTGTTAAAGACATGCAGGTAGGTGCGTGTGTGAATGGGTGGGTGCGCCTTCTTTGAAGGTTGGGCGTCAGGCTGGCACCTTGGCACCATAAACATCTACTGCCAATCATAAGTGGACTGGAGTTCTGCTGTGGTGACCCCTACCCAGGAAAAGCTGAAAGTCATTACTATCCAGACATAAACTGCTTGGGAATTGAGGCAGAAAATGTACAAAACTGATCATTATAAAAAGTACACTTCTCTCAACAACACAACACCAGAAATGACTACATGGATGGTATTCATACCCCTGTACTGTGCAAATATGCTAGCCAATGTAAGTTCATAACTTGATGAAGACTGCTAATGAACACTGCTTTGTGCTAATGTTGTGAAACTTGAGTGTGAAAAGTTGTGTGTACCTGAGCTTGGCACTGCTGGCCAGCAGTCAAACCCACTTTGCCAGCAGCCTTATTCTGCCAGTGACAATTGATGGACACCATTTTATTGCATTTATAAGCATGGAAAGAGGGTGGATACGAAAGCTGGAAAAAGGGAAGGGAATAGACAAAGGAAACACAACAGGATGATATACAAGAGTTCTGCCAGTGGATGGGGAAAACACTGTACTTTATTATTTGTTATCCTTTTTTGGTGAAGATCGACCCCCTTTTTCTGAAATATATAAGGGAAATGGGAAGAATAAAGGGTAGCAAGGGAAGGTATGATTGGTAGTGAAGAGGTAAGGGTATTGACAATAAACATAATTTGACAGACAAGACAGACTAGGGTGGGTTATCACATAGTTTCTGTTTACAAATGGAAAGGAAGACAGACACAAGATGGACAAACGGTGGGGCGTGACACAATAAGATGGATGCACAGATGATAGTGGATACGGGGAGTGGGCCTGCAACAGTCATCTTGGCCTGGAGACCCTCATTCAGAGCCTTGTCCAGGGGTGTCTGGGTGGGCAGACTCCAGTGTGGAGGTGGTAACCTCTGTTGGCTTAAAGTCTGGAGTCTGCTGGGCCAGTGAGCATTGCACTTGCTGCAGAAGATGTTCATATGGGCTCCACCATCTGTCCATAGCCATAATGACACTAGCCTCCACTACAACATCCATCTGAGGTTTCCCTGGGCTGACTGCAGGAGAGGAGTCATTACTTCTCCCTGACACAAAGTAGTACTGGGACATGGTGGTGGTGGTAGTAGGAATCTCTCCTTGGCTTGCATGGATGACTGTAGCTGTGGCTGCCCAGGGTGGTGTCTGCTCTGCCCTGGTCTGACTGCAGGGGAGGAGCCACCATTTCTCCCTCACAGAGCAGTACTGGGACATGGTGGTGGTGGTGGTGGAAGGATCTCTCCATGGGTAACATGGATGACTGCAGCTGGAGCTACTCTCGGCTTGCATGGATGGCTACAGCTGTAGTACCTCAGGCTGTTCTGGATCTATACAGGGAGGCAAAATGGGAAAAAAGAAGAAGAAATAATTAACAAAATGCAATAGGTGTCAAGTTATTTTACATTTACTGACAACTTAGTTTAGGATAGAAGAAACATGTATGGAGTCAGGGGACCAGATCCACCAGCCTCCTGTGAAACAGAAAGTCATTCATACTGATCTCTTCTCATGATGCAAATCAAAAAAGAAAATGAGACAGAGTATTATTAACAAAATACTGTTATTTTATTGTATTATAAACAGCAGTGATGTACTAAAGTATAGTATTTAATACTCTGTGGCAGCTGTAGAACTGTCAGGGTACGTTTTTTTGTATCTGTTGTGAGCCTGTGAAGTCCCTCCCCCCTACAAAGTTAATATTCTTCTCTGGGTTAGCGCTACAACGTTTTCAGTAAGTTGACAACCTTTTAAATTGAAAGATTTTTTTTGAGACTAAAGTACATATAAAATACTCTTTCAAGGTACTTAAGTAAAAAATACTGTATTCTGATTGCTGCTTCTGTCCAGCAAGTTTAGTTTGTTTAATACTGTAAAAGGGCAGAGTGCAAAGTTGGACTTAATATAGCAATAACAGCCCATAACTTTGGTATTACTAAAGAATGTTATTACTGTGATACCAGTGGAGAATTACTTATTAGCTGATTCTGGTGACTGCTTCTGATCTTCTGCCACCCACTGGACAAGCTGGTTAGGTTTTCACCTGTATGTGGTATCCCTGTCACAGTGACAATTCATCTACCAAATCAGTCCAAACATCAATCCTTGTGAAAGGCCCTCCAGCAGCTTCTAGCCTTTTCCTGTAGTGGGTACATTAAAATAAAGGTATAGGAAAAGGTTAACTTCCCTTGCACACTAGTTTAGGATGGAGGCTCTCACAGACGTCACTGTTCCCTGCCAAGGTCAAAAGTAAAATGGTGGCTATTGTGTGAAAGTGAGACTCTTAGGGTGTGGACCATACTTAATATAATGGGTCTATATTACAATGACGAATGCTTAAATGTTCGAATCTGTAAAGGTCGACCTTTGCAGATCGAACAGTTAAAAGTTCGAAGTTGTAAAAAATTAAATTAAAAAACAAAGCAAATAGAAGGAAAGGGTTATAGCAGGGGGGGCAAGCCCCCTGCACCCCCCACACCCCTCTACTTAAATATACCAACTAGAGATCGCACTTCAATGAACTACAGTGCGGAAATGGGAAATTTCTCAATCCCTACACTGTAGCATGATCTTGGAGTTGGTATATTTAAGGGTGTGGGGGTGCAGGGGGGTTTGCCCCCTGTTTAAACACTTTAGTTTTTTTTTGTGACGTGTGATTTTTTTTTTTTAATTTTTAAAGAAATTCGAATGCTTAACTGTTCGAGCTCTAAAGGCTGACCTTTAGAGATTCGAACATTTAAGCATTCGTGGATCTAATATATATTCCCAATGTAATGTGACTATAAGCAGCTCAGGTAGCTGTTTGTGTGAGTATGCATGAAGTGCAGCAAAGCTCACACATAAGTAGCACAGGCTTGCATTTATACAACTGTCATCCTGTATTCATGACTGTGCAAACCTGCATATGGCATTGGCTACAGTTGCATAAGTATGCACTAATGTGATTTATAGAGCAGTGTATCTGTAAGCCTCCTTTACATAAGAAATTTTGTATATTAAATACAGTTTTGTGAAATGTTGCAAGCACTGACATTTTCTGTGTCACATTACTGCATTTCTGCGAAGATTGCCAGAAAGTCAAAGTTAAATCAAACTATAAAAAGTGAAGTGACAGGGAAAAAAAGAGAGGATAAAGTCAGATTAATATAATATAGAAACTATAATGGAGAAGGTGCTTCCAAGGTGCCTGGAAGAGAGATGTTTGTTACTACATCTGGCACCGTATATGTTCTTAATTTTGTAGTATATGCTGCAGTTAGCACTTTTCCATGTTTGTCAGAGGTAACGGCACCTGTTAATAACAGTTCACAGTACCATTTTGCATAGACTGTACTTCCTGAATTTCATGAACTAAAACATCAACTGCCTTGAAGACCACAGATTTACCCCATCCACAAACCTATACCATACAATATTAGAATTATATGCCTCCTGCAGTTAATCAAGCATTTCAGTTTACACTTCAGTACTCTGTGTATGCAGAAGGGCATATGTGCATGCACACACACACACACACACACACACACACACACACACACACACACACACACACACACACACACACACACTCAGAAAAAAGAAAAACAAATACAAAATTTCACTGAAATAATGTACTTGTTCTACTGAGCAATGAACAGCTTCATATTGCATAGGTCATGATGCCAGGAGCTGTCCTGCTTCTATTTTATTTGAATCACAGCAGGGTTCCACTTAGAAATATTGACTTTGTTACTTCTAAACAACATTTTGCAGTATCAGGCAGCAAGGTGCAGCAGATGTAACATCAATCCAAAGGAAAACCATAACCTCATGGATACACTTAAGACATATGGAAAACTTCTATTTGTAAATTAGAGTCTTAGTCAGGCAGAATGAGCCAAGGTGTGGAACCAAATGCCAGTAAATACAACTGTCATACAGTGGCACAGAGTAAGAACAGAGCAAACAGCCTTTTGCTAACCAGATAGGCCCACTGGACACACAGTCTCTTTTCAGGGCCAACATCTGGTTAAGTGACTTGCTCAATGTCATACAGCAGGCAAACAATGGGTGAGGGAATCAAACCCTGTACCGCAGGAACTACAGCTGACATCCTTAACCCACAGCACCAAATAATAGATAGCAAAATCTCATGATATGGTATCCCATGCTAAGCAAAGTATGGCAGAATACAATTCCTCATAACACCACAGGTGGTGGGCCTTCCACTGTTCAAAGTTTGGCACCTGATGAGGAGTATTTTCTATCAATATGCTGTGATGACTTTAATTCAGAGGATGATAGAAACTGAGCTATTCAAGGCATCCTGGATACTGTCAGTTTAGTATGCCAACAACATGTTCACACAGATGTTACAGCAGGTAAGTGTTTCCTTGCAGTATATCTCAAAACGTTGCACTTATTTGTTGATAGAATGCATGGCTACATAACTTGAAATGTCCCCCCTTAAGGTACTTCAGCAATGACAACATGAACACTACTGGCAAATACAGCAGATGATTGTATGGATGTCCTTCTTTTCCACCTGAGCTAATACTTCTACAGGGATTTACTGAGAAGAAATTATAGATTCATAGGTAGGTTCATAGGTAGATACTAAACTATCGGCCCTAGGGCCTATATAAGCCTAGCCAAAAAGGTACCATGGCTTTCACCACCCAAGACAATTATTTTCCTGTGCCCCTGTCGAGCAGAGCCACAGAGTTGATCCCCGGGGTGAATTTCCTATTTCCCATCCAATCATCAAGATTCTTCTTGAAGAGTGCTAATGATGAGCTTTGTTTGATATAGATGGGTAGCTTGTTCCAGAGTATGGGAAGTCTCTGGGATAGGAATCTATCTCTCCATCATGTTCTGTTTATTGTGGTGACAAGGTTTAGGTCCCTAGAGTGTGTAGCTTAGAAGAAATTGGATTTCTTTAAGTGGAGTATGTACAACAGCTCTGGGTTTGACATAGCTTTGTATGTTAGATAGAGATCGCCTCTGAACAGGTGATATGTGATTGAGTAAAGCTGAAGTTTTTTAAGACGGTCTGCATAAGACATCTGTTTGAGGCTGGTAATCCTCTTTGTGAGGTATTTCTGTGGCCTTTCCAGTTGCTGTAGATGTCTTGTGAGGTACATACCAAAAGGGGTGTTGTACTCTATAATGGGTCTAATGAGTGATGAGTAGAGGAGAACAATGACATCTTTTTTCCTGGATGAGAAACCTTTTGTGATGCGATGTGCCACTAGAAGGATTTCCTGACTACTGTGGTGATGTGATTATCAAAGAAGAGACTACTGTCCACTTGTGTCCCAAGGTCTCTTATCACACTTTCGGTGTTAAGTAGACTACCGCCTATGTTGTAGTTCATGGGTACAAAGTTTTTACCAAAAGGGATGACAATGCACTTTTTGGCTTTGAGCTTTAGGCCATGGCCTTGACACCAGACATCTGTCTCAGTGAGGCCCTTTTGTAGGATGTCCACATTGTTAGGAGTTTCGATTATGGCTCCTAGTTTGCAGTCATTTGCGAACTTCATTAGCCAAAGACCTTCTGTGTTAGCCTGTACTTCAGAGAAGTAGATACCAAACAGGAGAGGACCCAGGAATGAACCTTGTGGTACTCTACTTGTCACTGGTCTGAAGTCGGATTTGGAGTCTGCTACTTTCACAGTGTGGGTTCTGTCAGTGAGCCAGTTGGCAGCCCGTGAGTTTATCTATAATTCCAGAGTGGGAGATGGTGTCAAAAGCCTTGGCAAGATCTAGATAGGCTGTGTGAACCACCTTACCCTCATCTGCGGCTTATGTAACTGCTTCAAAGATGTCTATCAGGTTTAGGAGACATGATCTGCCTTTTACAAACTCGAACTGGGTGGGGTCCAGAGTTTGGAGATTATCAATGTCTTTGTTTATAAGTTCCATGATGATATGTTCCATGGCCTTGCAGACCAGGCTAATCAGGCTAATGGAGCGGTAGTTCCCAGGGTCCGTGGTGGATCCCACTTTGTGGAATGTAATAACTGTCACTGCACACCACTCAGTGGGCACAAAGCCTGAGGTGAGGCTATGATTGAACATGGTACTTAGGTGGGGTGCTAGTTCATTCTGTAGTTAGTGTAGAACACAGCCTAGGATGTTGCCAGGTCCCATGGGTTTTGGAGAGTGTGCTTTTTACCTGTGCAGCCATGATTTCAGGAACTTTGCATTTTTCCAGTATAGAGATGGGCCCTTTAAGGGGTGGGGGGTGGTGGGTAAAGTTAGCACTGAACCTGTCTGCCAGGATGTTGACAATATCAGTTTGTTCTGTATATTTAGTGCCATTGCGCTGTAACTCAGAGCAGATCTGAGTGTTGCCATTGAGATTCTATACATAGTCATAGAATGCTTTGTGGTTGTCTTTAGAAGCAGTGCCGATTTTGTTTTCCTAACTAGCTTTGGAGGATTTTATGAGGGATCCCAGCTTCTTACTCAAGCTGACCAGGGAGTTCCTCCAATCATGGGATTTTACTCTTTTTTGCAGCAGTTTCTTTCTTCTATTGTAGAGTTTGTCTATGGCAGGGAACCACCAGATTGGCTTCCTTTTTTTGGAGGATAGCGTCTTGGCTCTGTTAGGGATAGCATGATCCATGCACTCGTGTAAGTGCCTATAAAGTGCATTTGTGTAGGATTCAGCAGTCATGCCTCTATTGTCTGTCAGCATGGGCGTTGTGAAGTTTGCCACTTCTGTCTTAAGAAGCATGAAGTTGGCTTTGGAGAAATTTTTTACGGTGGATTCCCTAATGGTGGGTGGGGGTGGGATGTGGATGTCTAAGGTGATTAGCTTGTGGTTGGATCTGACCAATGAGAAACTGACCACTAGTGTGGAACACTGGTCGCCCATGTTGGTAATGACCAGGTCTAGGATATTGCTGCCCCTGGTGGGGGTGTGGATAAGTTGATCCAAGGCATTGGAATGTATGAATTCCAGAAAATGTTGAGCAAAAGTGTTGGTACATGAGTAGTTTTCCCAGTTAATGGTGGGGTAGTTGAAATCACTCATTATTAGGGTGTTAGGTTGTACCCTAATATTTTTCAGTGTATCAAGAAATGAGGAGTGGGAATCCTGGGGCATGGTGGAGAATCTGTAGCAAACTACAATTTGGATTGTGGTCTTGCCCAGAGTTAGTTGCACTTGGATAATCTCAGATGCATTATGCTGAGCAACTAGCCTGGAGGTGTGGATATCCTTAATGAATATGGACACGCCTCCGCCTTTAGTGTTTCGGTCCAGGTTAGGTGGCTGAAAGGTGTGGTATGAATTATAGCCTGGTAATGCAGGGGTGCTGTCTGGAGCCTTGAACCAGGTCTCTTTCACTGCACAGATGTCAATGTTCTCCATTTTAAGGAGTGCCTCGAGTGAGTGCATTTTGAGGTTTAGACTTCTAGCATTGAGTAGCATTACCCTCAGATTTTGCTTGCTTGTACCTGTTGTGGTGGAGAATTTGTAATTTGTGCCTTGCCTAAGAAAGGCGCTATAGGGGTGGCAAGAGGCTTAACCAGTATCCAGAATCCCAAGGGACACAGGTGCAGGCCATCTCTGGCAAAGCATCATGGTCTGTTGATCACGTCATCCCAGGCATACACTGGATCCCTTTAGAATGACACCAGAAGCTTAGCCAATTGTGTTCTTATCCATCAAGCTGTGGCACATAAAGATTCACTTGTTCCACTGACAACTATATGTTGCAAAATTCTATATGAACCAGCCCAATGTGACTAGGCCAGTGACAATAAGAAACGCCAATGTAAGCTCTTCCGTCAGTGACTTTTTCACTTCCTTTATGGCTCCATTTAGACAAGATTAGATAGAATAGCAGGCAGTACAAGTAATGGGATACACAGAGAGCAAGATGAGCCTATCGTCTGTTACTCAGCAAATCAAAGCATGATGAAAAGTGCATGTAAAAGATATTCAAATGTTTATCAGAATGCTCTGTGGACACAGATGTCGAACTTTGTCTCCCTGAGTTGATTATTCAGACTCCCTTCTCCAAGGAAAGTGCATCACATGACATGCAACTACCTGCAACCAGGCAGACATATTTAAAGCTGCTATAGGGATTATGATAAGGTCACCAACTGTAATGAGCACATTATGCATTCAAGATATGTATGCTAGGAAATTGCCTTCCATGTAGAGAACATAGAAATTCTCCGTCATGATCAGTGATACGATCATAGTGAATGGAATTCTCCATGTACGATTAGTCACTTAAAAATTAGATTAAAACCCAAACACACAAGGTGTTGTACTGGCTTTGAAACCCAGTAAAGCAGTGGAAAAGTGGCTGACATCCTTACATACTCCCTGTATAAGGAAAGCAGTTGTAAATATAGCCCTTGGTGTACTTAGCAGACAGCAATGGAAACAGAAGTTGAAAAAAAGCAATTTCATGCCTCACTACTGCTGTTTACTGATCAGCACTGTCCACTTTTACTCCAGACTCAATGTTAACAGTACTTTCGAAGTTGTAAAGCATGTAGCAAGTGCTGTCAGGAACACAGAGTAACACAGTCCTTAGGTTTACACTTTCCTTGCCATGCCTCTCAAATATCCAGATTTTCAGAACATCCAGATTTTTCCTTTTTATGTTTAGTCTGCTCCTCATAAAATATTTGATTTTCGGACAAATCACTGAAAAATGAAGTCACTAAATAATGACATTCATTTCAGTTTCAGGCTTTGTATCCTTCAAAAAATGCTTATGATCACACATTTGGTCATTCTAGCTAATTTCTAATCTTACGAGAGGAAGTCTGTTATTCTGCTGCTGTCTTTTGCAGGTCAGTACTGGAAGATTTGACTGCCTAGCGTGACACATGACCTTAACAAGCTAAGAATGGGGTGCTTAGCATTTGTTAAGGTTGTGTCTCATGCTATCTAGTGCTTAACTGATTTGTCTTTATATGAATACTGGAGCTCAATAACTGCAATCCATGCATTACAGATAAATATATGATACACCACAGCACCACTTTTTCCTGATTATAAAGCACACACACACACACACACACACACACACACACACACACACACACACACACACACGTATATATATATATATATATATATATATATATATATATATATATATATATATATATATATATATATATGCACATGCAAATTCTTTGAGACAGCTTCAGTGTCACTACTCTTAACCATTTTAAATTCGGCTTATACTAAGGACAACATTGAGCTTTTACGTTAACAAATAATAACCCTTTAGTCTTATCAATACATGCAATTTTTCAGGATTCATTTTTATGGTCATATCCTGAAATGTTCAAATATCTGCAAGGTTTCTTCAACGGTCCCTGAAGAATAGAGTGCCAGATACTTCCAAGACTGCTGCACATTCAGTAACAGCTTAACTCTAGCTCTCCCAGTGTGAAAACAGAAACTCAACAGAAAACACCAGTAGACATTTGTGTTTATGGGTACATTTCAGTTACTGGCTAGTAAGTGTACTACCTGGATGCCATGAAAAAAGACATACAGAGCTCCTGGAAAAAATCAGCTACAAAAAGTAAGGAAGTGAGGAAGAAACACTGACTGGAGAAAGTTCTGCAGCTGTTCAGCAAAAGACAATGCAACCTCCAGACATGACTTCCAGTAACCTACAGGAAGATATAAGAAACTGCACACAGACCCAGTTAAAATAAAAGATTGAAGTACATAGGTTTATAGGTGTGTACTAGGCCAATGGTCTTGGGGCCTTTACAAGTCCAGCCATTGGATTACCCTGGCATCTTGCCACCCAACCTCAGTTCCCAGTGCCTCTGATGAGCAGATCCCCTGGAGTGATCCCCTGGGTGAATTCTCCACTTCCAATCCACTCATCAAGACCTCTCTCGAAGAGGGTCAGCGAGGTGCTCTGCTTGACATATATGGGAAGTCCATTCCATAGCATAGGCAGTCTCTGGGTTATGAACCTGTCCCTCCAGTACGTTCTGTTGATTGTGGTAATGAGGTTGAGGTCTCTGGAGCGTGTGGTGCAGAGGGATTAGGATTTCTTTAGATGTAGCATTTCTAACAGAGCTGGGGCAGACATGGCTTTGTAAGTCAAGCACAGATCTCCTCTAAGTAGGCAATATGAGACAGAGAATAGTTGGAGTTTTTTGAGTCTGTCCATATAGGACAAGTATTTAAAGTCTAGGATCCTCTTTGTGAAGTACTTTTGTGGCCTCTCCAGTTGTTGCAGGTGTCTAGTGAGGTTCATGCCAAATGGGGCACTGTACTATATGACTGGCCTAATGAGGGAAGAGTAGAGGGAGACAATGACCTCTTTCTTCCTGGATGCAAAACCCTTAGTAATGAGATGTGCCACACAGAAGGACTTTCTGACCACAGTGGCAATGTGGTGATCAAAAGAGAGGTTGTTGTCAACCTGTGTTCCCAGATCTCTTATAATGTCTTCTGAGTTTAGTGGACTACCATCGATGTATCAATACAAACAACAAAAGGCTGGAAAAAATGGAAAACACTTCAAAAAGATATTCATATCAGGTGATGCACCTGCAAAAATCAGAGGTTGAAATGAAAAAAAAAGGCTGGCTAAATATCAGACTGCTTAGGAAGAGATATTTCAAAAAATAATAGAATCAGTGGACAGAGCACATAGGGAAAACCTGAGATTTTCATCTATACCACAGAAACTAGAAGGAACAAATTGCATTAATTTTATGAAAGCACAAATAAGCAATTGGACTGATATTCTACAGCAGGAGTTGTTAGTTGAAAGGGCACAACATGTGTACTCTCCAAACCTGGCTACAAGAAAGCAACCTGGACCTTTAATAGTAAAGATGCAATCATACCAGCAGAAGGAGTTGATTCTGACAAAACTGTGACAGAAAAACAAAATACTAGGCTATTGATCTGATGGACCTGTTGCAGCCTAGCTAAATGATCTGAAATCCTAAGTACCCATCAACATAAATAATTAAAACCAAGTTTTGATCCCTTTCAATGAGGGTTTGAGGGGCCACACCTGGAGTGGATTTATGATTGCCCACTCATTCATCCAGGTTACACTTAAACATGATCAGGGAATGCTTTGCTTTACATCCAAGGGAAGCCTATTCCATAGAAGAAAGATCCTCTAGGACAGATATTTATCTCTCCAGCAGGTCATATTTATGTTTTGGTGGAAGTTCATGAATCTTGAGTGGGTGTTTGGAGTGTTATTTGTTTTTTTTTTTTTTTTTTGTATGTGCAAGAGGCTGCATAGGTGTGGATTCTTTGAGGCTCTGTAGGCTAGACAGAGGCCCTCTCTCTCTCTCTCTCTCGAGTCTCTAGGAAGCAGAAAAGAGATAGAGTTTTAAGGTGGACTACTGTTAAAGTCATAAATAAATAACATTAAGAATTTACCTTTTATGCCTTCAGTCAGGAACAACACCAGGATGTGCAAACAGAATTTTTTATTTACAGCGCTGGGAGACAATCTTCATAGCAGTTCGTAAATCAGTCTCACTGGACAGAGAAAAACTGTATTTTTATACATTTTTCTTATCAAACCTATCATGCAATTTTCATACATTATAATGACTTTGACAAATCAAAAACTTTGCGAATGTCCTCATCCCTTGTGATTTTCACCTGGCACTTCATGTGAACACCTTCCTATACATGACCCGCCTGTTTCAAGGGGACTTGTTTTCTGACACTGGATGTTTCAAACCTTCTCTAGCAACAACGCACTCCTAGCCTGGAGGAGTCAGGCTAACAAATTCCTTTTACAGCAACTAACATGCCTCGGCTTCATACTACACTTACTTTCTCCTTGTTACATATTAAAAGAATGCAGTTAAAGCACAGAAGTAATTTCAGCTTATGAGGCTGTATTTTTCCACAGCCCTGTATACAAATTATATTTGCTTTTTAACAATCATATTATAGCATCATAAATGAAACCAAAATGAATATACATTTTAATAAGCTGATCTTGTTCCATAACAGTTTCCCCCCTTTGACACTATCAGTATCATACCATACATGTAATTATATTTTTATTTTTCTTAACTTGATAAAGTAAGCTTCTGCATCATAATAATCATCTTCTGTTATAATAGAAGTCATTTATTGGTACACGCACTGGCATTTCATGTGCAGGTGAGGTTAAACATCTTGTAATCACAGCCTTTAAAATATAGAATGCCAAAATCATCACAAATATAATAAAATGTACAATGATAATACTCTGGATTATGCTAAGTTCCCAGGTTACCAAAAATACTGCCCAACCATCCAAAAAGTGTCCATTGTTTTGATGTGCTGTCCAAATCTTTGGCCCTTTGCTCCATGAAATTTGCCAGTTTTTCCTGTTCATCATGATAGTCATTAATATATGAACAGCAACAACTCCCTATGAGGGCACATGACCCCCCCCCCCCTTTTGCAGGAAGCATTATATCAAGTGCCATTCAATTCTGTAACACCACAGTTTACATTTCAGTCATTTCTCGATTTGCCATTCTGATGTGGTGCGAAGTTTCATTGGCCACCTCCTGTAGAATCTGAGCAACTATGGTGATTTCAAGCATTGTCGTTTGCACTCCATACCCAGGATTAAAAATTGAAAATACTTGCTCTGCCCAGTGGATTGCTCACTTATTTCTTAGTCTACCCGTGGTGGGTTTTCAAAATGTTGAATAGCAGGGGTAATATAGCCTACAAAACAACATCCAAGCAAGTTTGTAGGCAACTGGGGTAGGCACAATCACCACAGATGTAGTAATGGTCACATCAGGCCCATGACACGTCCCCAGTCATAGCTTTTTAAGTGCAAAAAGTCTAACACATTTTCATGCCTGGTGTCATTACATTTGCTTTTTCCTACTTGTACAGTCCCATTTCTGGCATAACATGTGTCTCCATGATGTGTGGTTGCAAGCTGAAGAGACACAACCTTTGAAAAATCAGTTACATTGCGCCAGATTAGACTGATGTCATTAAGGTCCTTTTCAAATGACACTTGTTATGCATGGATGGGAATCATAAGAATCCCTGCCTTAGAATGATGAGATATATGTGAACATATCCAGCAGTTTGTTTTGTTTAAATTTTTGGCATATTGCCAAAGGACCAGCAAGAAACTGTTTTCTCTTGACCAGTTTATAGAAGGAAACAGCAGCAGAAACAAAGCAAGGGTACCTATTGTCATTGGATTCATCATGGACTGCTACTGAAGTTGACTTCCTCACTGGGCAGATGATTTATCTGTCACACCTCGATCTCCCTCTGTTGGCTGCAAAGACTTGTCTGGGGTCCCCACATGGCAGGCCTTCTTGCAATGAGACAAATGGATTCATGTTGGTAGTCCTGCACAGCAGACAGCAGTCAGGGTTTTCAGCAGGATCTGGAAATGACCTTTTCCACCTGGTGCTGAGGCTGTTTTTCCTCTGGAAAACTTTTACATAAACCCAATCACCTGGTTTTAGTTGATGACAGGGCTGGTCAGGAGGCTTTGGTAAAGCTGCTCTTACTGTCCGATGATATTGCTGCAAAATACAAATCAAGTTATTACAATATGAAATAATGGCATCATTTGACAAGGTTAAATCGGCATTTCCCACTGGATGGGTAGCTGGAAGGGCCACGGGTCTCCCCATTAATATTTCATAGGAACTCATCTTCCTGGTGGCATTCAGTGAGGCCCTCATACTCATTAATGCTAAAGGGAAGGCTTTGGGCCACTTTAAGTGGGTTTCAGCACAAATTTTCAAAATTTTATTCTTAAGGATTCTGTTTACCCTTTCCACTAATCCAAATGAATGTGGATGGTTGGAACAGTGAAGACTCAACTTAGTATTAAAAGCTTTGCACAATCCCTTAAGCAATGAATTATTAAAATGTGTTCCCTGGTCACTATTGATAGTACATGGTATACCAAATCTCAGTAGAAAGTCATACAAATTTTTTTAACAACTGTGACTGCATCAGCTTTGCGACATGGGTAAGCTTCCACTCCTGCTGAGAACATACAAGCCATCACCAAAATAAACTTAAATTATTAGTCCTAGGCATCTGGATGAAGTCCAGCTGTATGTTAACAAAAGGTCCCCAGGGTGGAGGTAAACATGCAGTCTTACTGTTGGCATGTGTACTTACATTATATTCTAGACATAAGCCACAATTTTGTACATACTGAAGTATCAAAGAGGAGACATGACGGGCATACCACCTTCGGGTAATTTGATTAAATAAACCTGTCTTACTTTTTTTTTTTTAATTTCTCCAAGTCTTTTGGGTTTCTAATGCCATGATGGGAATGGACCCCATTCCTAAGTCAAAGTACGATTAAAATTCATGAAATTAGTATTGTTTCACTCTTTGATGTTAGCCAAAAGTGCTCTTCGCAGCACCCACAATATGCCCAGTAATGACTCCTTCTGCAATTCATAGTGTTACATGAATTGGTATCATATCTAAATACGATTGTAAATTCTTTTTTATAAGACCAGTTGCTCCTACTACTATTGGAACTGTCTGGGTATCTTTCTTCCCACATGGCTCTCGTTTCTGCCTGCAGATCGAGGTATTTTATGACTTTGTGTCTCTCTGTACGCAAGACACTGTAGTCACTAGGTGTGACAATTTCAATGATCAACGCTACTTTTGTCGTCTTTTCTTGGACCACTATATCCAGTTTTCTAGCATCTATCTTTTGGATTGTTGGTATTGGGTGATCCCATGTGATGTAAACTTCATAATTTTCTATGATTCTCTGTGGCTCATGTTTCTAGTGTTTTTCAGCCACTTCGATACCATAATGTTTACACAATCTCCAGTGTAACAATCTCGCCACATTATTATGCCTTTCAGTATACAGTCCCTCTGCCATTAGAGAGTCGCAACCAGCAATAAGGTGTGTGACTGTTTCCAACTCGGTTCCACAAAACCTACATATGTTTGTTTCTCCCACATGTTCAATGGACTTAGTAAACCAGCGTGTATGTAGCCCACTATCTTGGGCTGCCAATATTAACCTTTCATTTCTTGATGTAAATTCACCTCTCTTTAACCATTCCTGCATTCGTTCTTGATCAACACAAGGCTCTTCCAGAAGTTTTCTATACTTTCAACTATATTTATGTTTTTTCCACATTTCTTGCCTTCTCATCTGGTCCTTCACCTTATAGTCTTTCTTTTGTTTTTTAGCACATTCAGTTGCTGCCTGATTTTTATCCACTTCTGGTTTGATTTCCATTCCTACTTGACATCGATATGCTTCTGCTAAATTAAGCAGAGATGTCATCTTAGATTTATTCTCCTCATGTTTCAAAACTTTCACCACATTTGGATCTTGTGAGGTCAGTAGATATGTGTAGAGCCCCACGATTGGAGATCTATACACGTAATCAGTTTCAAGGAGGCCCATCCCTCCTTCAGAATGGGGAATATATAATCTTGGTATACACCGATTTTTATAAATCATTTGGTGAGCATGAAGCATCGTTCTTGTTTTAATATCCAATATATCCAACACTTTTTGGGGACAGTCAATCACTCCAAAACTATAAGTTAGGACAGGAAGATCAAATTGATTTATAGCTTGGATCTTGTTCCTAGGTGTCAATGCTGTTTTCAGGATTAGTTTAAGCTTTCTAAAGTACTCCTTACTAAGCTCTATTCACATTTGGTCATGTTTTTTTGCTGATCCTTCATCAATTCCCAAGTATTTATACACCCCCTCTTGCTCAAGTTGTTTTATATCACATTCTTGTCCCAAACTGATGTTTTCCTGGAGCTGCAATTTTCTTTTTTAAAGGTTGCTTTTGCACATTTATCAAGACCAAATGACATTCCAATATCATCTGTAAAAGTTTTGACAACCTGCATCTGTGCTTTCAGTTCCTCATCTGATGAACTATGCAATTTTAAATCATTGAGAAAGAGAAGATGAGAAGTCATTAGACTTTGTTGTTTTCTAGAAGCCAAATTATAGCCATGACCTAAGCTGTTAAGTAAACAGCTTAATGGATTAATGGCAAGGCAAAATAGCAACAGTGACAGGGAGTCAACCTGTAATATCCTCCTTTGGATTTTTATCTCTGGAATAATAATCTGTCCTTTATTATGGCTTAATTGCAAACTGGTCTGCCACTGTTTCATGGTTACTGTAATGTAATCAATCAGTGTAGGATGTACCTTATACATTTTTAATCATTCTTTTATCCATGAATGTGGGATATTATCAAATGCTTTATGGGCTGGTAGATGATATGCCCTTACCAGGTAAGATAGCAATGAGGCAGGCGCCACCATTTGGCCATCTGGATGTCGCCACATGCCTTCAGAGGATTTTCTACATCCAACCTTGAGCCACCTCAGAACTTCTTCCTGTGATGCTTCAGCTTGAAAGGCTGACAACGTTTTTAAATCAGACACATCATTACTGTTGTAGTTTGTTATTGTTAACATACACAGATTTTTGCAACAATTTACTACTGGTTGTTTAGCAGCTTGGTCTGCTAAACAGTTACCCTTTGTTATAACATCCTTGCCCTTTTGATGGGCACAACATTTAATTACAGACAGCCTCTTAGGTAGCAAAAGTGCATCTAACAATGATTTTATGTACCCTGAATTTTTGATTTGATTTCTTGAGGAGGTCAAAAACTCTCTCTCCTTCCAAAGTTGCCCCAAATCATGTATCAAAGCATAATGACTGTCTGTAATAATATTGGCCATTTTATCTTTAGCTAACTCACATGCTTTTTACAGAACCACTGACTCAGGTATTTGTGCAGAGTGAACACCCTCTAATCTTTGTTGCAACAATATTGTATCTTCAGTGCAAATGGATATCCCTGCAATCAGTTGTCCCCTTTGATTTCTTCC
>NC_056727.1:607195714-607253214 GCF_019279795.1 Protopterus annectens | reverse complement strand
GGCAGTCACTGTATTGTAGAATTTGAAACAAGTGTTAGCATAATTGCCTTTGGTGCAGAAGGCTATGGATTCTGCTCCCACACCATGTAGATGGAGTACTGATACTGCAGTGCCCTTCTGATTGCCAATTACTTGCTGCATTTTAAGAGGGGATAGAGGTTCTGCACTCCTGAGTGTGTCTTCCTTTATATGAGATGCCTAGTAACTGTGAACTTGTTAGTTTGTCAGTCATTCTCTATTACAATATTACCAGTTTACCAATTTTTTTAATGTAACATAGGCAATTCATTCTTCAAGGGCAGCAGGCACTGAATTTGTAGATGCAACACTGAAATGTAAAGTCGTTTGCCACTAATGACCTCTTCATTATAGGTTCATAGGTTCATAGGTAAGTACTAGGCTATCTGCCCAAGGGCATTTATAAGCCTAGCCAGAATGTGTTGGCTTTCGCCACCCCCTTAGATTAGTTCCCTGTGTCTCTGTTCAGCAGAGCCATTAGTTCCCTGTGCCACTGTCCAGCAGAGCCACTGCAGTGATCCCCGGGGTAAATTTTCTGTTTCCCATCCACCCATCAAGGTTTTTCTTGAAGAGTGTTAGTGAGGGGCTCTGCCTGATGTATATTGGAATCCTGTTCCAAAGCATGGGGAGTCTTTGGGACAGGAATCTATCCCTCCAGCATGTCCTATTTATCATTGAGGTGAGGGTTATATCTCTAGAGCATGTGGCTCTCCAGGATTTTATTTTTTTTAGGTGGAGCATGTCCATCAATTCTGGGTTAGACATGGCCTTGTATGTCAGGCAGAGATCACCTCTGAGTAAGCGGTATGCAACCGAACAGCTGGAGTTTCTTGAGTCGGGCTGCACAGGGCATCTGTTTGAGGCCAGTAATCCTCTTGGTGAGGTACGTTTGTGGTCTTTCCAGCTGTTGCAGGTGTCTTGTAAGGTACATCCCAAATGGGGCATTGTATTCTATGATGGGTCTAATGAGTGATGAATAGAGAGGCACAATAACCTCTTTTGTTCTAGATGCGAACACTTTTGTGATTAGGTGGGCCACATAGAAGTATTTTCTAACCACCTTGGCAATGTGATTATCAAAGGAGAGATTACTATCTACTTGGGTCCCCAGATCCCTTATTACATTTTCTGTATTTACGGGAATGCCACCTATGTAGTAGTTCGTGGGTACTTTGTTTTTTTCAAAGGGGATGACTATGCACTTTTTTGCATTTAGCTTGAGGCCTTGATTTTGACACCAGGTATCCATCTCAGTGCAACCCATCTGGAGGGTGTCTGTATCAGCCGGAGAATCAGTTATGGCCCCTAGTTTGCATTTGTCTGTGAACTTGGTCAGTCATAGTCCTCCTATGCTCGCCTGTACCTCTGAGATGTGTATACCGAACAGGAGGGGTCCTAGGACTGAGCCCTGGGGGACGCCACTTGTAACCGGTTTAGAGTCGGATGTAGAGCCTGCTACTCTCCCATGTGGGTTCTATCCATGAGCCAATTGGCAACCCATCTCATGACGTAGGGGTTTTTGTTCAAGCTGGTAAGCTTGTCTATAATACTAGAATAGGGAATGGTGTCGAAAGCCTTTGTGAGGTCTAGGTAGGCTGTGTGGACCACCTTTCCCTCATCTAATGCCTTGGTAACTGTCTCAAAGAAGTCCACCAGGTTTAATAGACATGATCTGCCCTTAACAAAGTCAAAATGGGTAGGGTCCAAGGTTTGGAGGTTCCCAATGGCTCTGTTAATGAGTTCCATGATGATGCATGCCATAGTCTTGCAGACCAGGCTAGTCAGGCTTATAGGGCGATAGTTTCCAGGGTCCATTGTGGCTCCACCTATGTGGAGTGGGATAACTGTTGCTGTGCACCACTCTGTGGGTACATAGCCTGTAGAGAGGCTGAGTTTGAACAGTGTATTTAGATGAGTGGTTAGTTCATTTTGGAGCTCTTGTAAGACACAGCCTGGGGCACTGTCCGGTCCCATTGAAGCTGTGCTTTTCACTTTGGATAGGGCTGTTTTAACCTGTGTGTCGGTGATTGATGGGGCCCTACATTCTTCTGGTATGGTTATGGGCCCTTTAGGGGGTGAGAGGGAGGTGAAGTTTGCACTAAACCTGTCTGCCAGAATGTTGCCAATATCAGTCGGTTCAGTGTATTTTGTGCCATTCTGCACTAACTCAGAGCAGATCGGAGAGTTTCCACTTAGGTTCTTGACATAGCTAAAGAATGCTTTGTGGTTATCTTTGGAGTCATTGGCAATTTTTCTTTCGAAACTAGCCTTAGATGATTTAATGAGGGATCTTAGTTTCTTGCTGATCAGGGATGTCTTTCCTTCTTGGGATTTTACTCTTTTCTGTACTAGTTTCCTCCTTCTGTTGTATAGCTTGTTTATGGCAGGGGTCCACCAGACTGGTTTCCTTTTTTTGGAGGAGTGAGTCTTGGTTTTACTTGGGATAGCACAATACATGCATTCCTGAAGATGCTCATAGAGTGCCTTTGTAAAGGTTTCAGCAGCTTGGACAGCATTGTCCTTTAGCATGGAGGCTGTGAACCTTTCCACCTCAGTCTTAAGTAATGAGAAGTTTGCTTTTGAAAAGTTTTTCATGGTGGTTTCCTTGATTGGGGGTGGGGGCGGAATGTGGATATCCGGAGTGATTAATTTATGGTCTGATCTAACCGGGGAGGGTTGACTTCCAGTGTGGAACACCGGTTGCCCATGTTGGTGATGACCAGGTCCAATATGTTGTTCCCGCTGGTGGGGGTGTTGACCAGTTGATCCAGGGAGTTCGAGTTTATAAATGCTAGGAAGCATTGGGCAAGGGAGTTAGTACTTGAGTAGTTCTCCCAGTTTATGTTTGGGTAATTGAAATCACCCAGTATTAGGGTGTTTGGTAGGACCTTCATATTTCCCAGTGTCACCAGAAATGTGGAATGGGGGTCCTGGGCCATGGTGGGTGATCTGTAGCAAGCTAAAATTTGGATTGCAGTTTTGCCCATTGTTAGTTGCACATGGATGATCTCAGATGCATTGTGCTGTGCCACTAACCTGGAGGTGTGGGTATCCTTGATGAATATGGATACACCCCTGCCTTTTGTGTTTCAGTCCTGGTTCTGTGGCCGAAAGGTATGGTGTGAGTTATAGCCTAGTAGTGCTGGGGTGCTCTCAGGAGCCTTAAACCAGGTTTCTGTTACTGCACAGATGTCGATGTTCTCCATACTGAGGAGTGCCTCAAGTGCATGCATTTTGAGGTTTAGACTTCTGGCGTTGAGTAGCATTACCCTCAGTTTTTGGTTACTTGTGCTATTTATGGTGATAAGTTTGTCTTTTGAGCCTTGCCTAAAATAGGCACTATGGGGGCGGCAAGAGCCTTGGCCAGTATTCAAAAGCCTAAGGGTGACAGGTGCAAACCATCTCTTGTGAAGCAATGTGGCTTGTCAAGCATGTCATCCAAGGTGGACAGATACTGTCTGCCTGGGATGTCAGTTACAGATCTCTTTAATGTGGAAATATTCAGATAACTTTTACTTCTGCTGAGATTGTGCTTATTGAGTGGTATTGGTGGATTGTAATGACAGACATTTGAGTGGCCTTTTATGGCTGAAATTTTATGAAATGGGCATTTTTGTCAATATTGGTTCATACAGTTTGCTTCATTGCTTACTGGAAGCATGTTCAAAACTACAAATTTAAAACACATTCTAACAAGTGGTGCTGTATTTATACAAGGAACATAATTTAATACAATCAGGAAGGTGAATCAAAGAATTATGCATGACCCTAAAAATGTGTGCCTATGGTTTGAAAACAGCCCGAAGGTAAACTTAATCCTCCACTGGCCAGAAGCATTTTCATTGAATGTTGGTTTTCATGCCATTTCAATGAATGTGAGTTTGAAGGGGAGAGTTTACTGCTCATGCTTAAAACTGTTTTCATTGTGAAACTGTATTGTTTGTTTAGCAAATGGCTGTTAGTGCTTGTGCTGTTTTATTTCAATATCTGTAATCATTGTAGAAGTAAATAAGAAAACAATATGTACAGTGACAGGTTTGAACAGTGTTTATGGTAAATGGAAAGAAATAGCCAAGTACTGGTACACTGGAATGGCTGGGGATGGGGCTGCTGCTGGGGTGGGTGGGGGTTGCTGCAGGAGGGACTGCCGTGGGGAGCCCCCGATCTATTACCTTGCCTATAGTCCCATTTTACCAAGATCCAGCTTTGGTATTTTGCACTATTTTCTATAAACTGTCAAAAGCTGGGATGAAACAACGAAGCATCAGTTGTAAAAAATAATAAGTACTTTTGTTCCATGTTTGATAATAAAGGAATGGAAGTTCTTATTATTTTTTCAACTGACACTTCGTTGTTTCTTTCCAACTTCTTATAGTTTATGTCTTTTACTGTTATTTACTGTTAATTATAACAGTCATATTGTTGAACATGGCAGTGCAGTTCTGTGGATTGTGGACCTCAACTGAAATGGCAGCAGCGCACACAGGAACATTCTGGTCAGTCATTTATGAAGTAATGATAATAATAATAATAATAATAACAACAACAACAACAATAATAATAATAACAACAATAATAATAATAATAACAATAATAATAATAATAACAACAATAATAACAATAATAATAACAACAATAACAATAATAATAATAACAATAACAACAATAATAATAATAACAATAACAATAATAATAATAAATGACGACAATGATGATAAAATAAGACTTAATGCAGGCAAAAAAGCTGGAACCACTTTGACTGTTGTTAATTTGTTTTCAGAAGTTAGTATAGTTTCTTCCTTGCCTTAAGTCTTTTTTCTCATGTTTTTCATTACTGCAAGTTGGCTGGACTTTTATTAGATTTTTAAAGTCATGCAAGAAAAAAATATTTATTTAAAAGCACAATAAAAATACTGTGTGATTTTTATTCTGCTTATAAAAAAGTTATTAAAGCTTCTTGCCTGACGTTAAACAATCAGTTAGGTTATTTATTATTATTTTTATTTTTCAGGTTACCCAGTTTTTGTTGTAATTCCATTTTATTTAATTGAACAAATGAAAAAATGCATCAGGTTAATGTTAAAAGTGGTAAACAGCTTTTGCTCACAGTTCTTATTTATACTTTGAAACCTCAAAGCTCAAGGGATAAAGCCAAAAATGTAATGGATCGTGAAAAAGGTCAAAGATCTGGAATCAGGGACAGATTTTAAGTATATGCTTATATCTTATATGCTTATTTACTAGAATAATATGTTTTGTATTTAGCATGCATTTTCTGAAGGATATGAAGCCTGGAAGTTTGAAACTCAAATGTCTATAATTATTTAAGTTTTGCAGTCTTCATAAATTAGTCAGAAAACCACAATTCTTATAAGGAACAGACCAAAAATATGACACAAAATCAGGGATAGTCAAATGTATGCTCTGATCTCTCAACCTCTTAGGACATGAATCAGAGAGAAAGAGTGTGAAAGGCAAATCTTAAGCTTTACTCTTGTCACCAAAGCAAAGGATGAAGGAAAAACAGTTCACACCACATTACCTTGACCTGGGCAAGCCTTGTGATGCAATCCTCTACTCAGGTATAGTAGAAGAGCTAAATAAACTTGGAATAAAGCCATGCATCACTGTCTCACAGGATGCAAGAGATCAAAATAGAGGAGTCTACCTCTAGAAAGAGACCAGTCACCAGTGGAGTCCCCAAGGGTTCCATGCTGAGACTTTTCCTATTTGGGATCTACTTCTCAGAAGTAAAAGCAAATACCAACAGTCTTTGGCTGACAAAGTCTGAGATGACTGCAAGCTAGGAGCAGTTACTGAATCCGCAAGTGACTTAATCATCATGCAGGAAAGATTGTCCCAAACAATAAGTGGTGCCAGAATCATGAATTGAAACTAAACTCCAAAAAAATACATTATCATATCCTTTGGGAAGTCATTTATCCCAGGGAACTACCAAATTGACAATACCCCTCGAGATCTGACCCAGTTGTTTGGCATTTGGGAACTTATGTGGACAGTGACCTAACGTTTGACCAACATGTCCCCAATGTCATAAGAAAATCTTTCTATATTGCACAGCTTATGAACAAATTGATCTCAACTAGATCTAGAGATGTTATTGCCCCCTTTTATTAGTTCAATCATTTTGTATAATGCCCACTTTAGCATGTATCTGTCCAGACATGTGTCTTAAACAACAGGTCTTGCATGGACCACCTAAAAGCCTTATCATTATACTCGGTATCCTAGAGAGTGCTAGGAGGTGACCTGTGTCTGGCATACAAGACGCCCTCCAATCCAGTACTGACAGACTTAATGAACATCAACAAGTCAAATGGCATCAGAAATACTCAGTCCAGGTATCTAAACAGAATGTTGTGGAGAGATGGATATGTATCACAGAGGATGCCACTGTTCTAGAACAGACTTTCCATTTTGAAGTAAAACAAAGCTCGTCCTTGTCCATATTCAAATGCAACTTGGATCTAAGGATGGATAATAGAAAATGCACCCCAGGATTGCCTCTTGTGCTACTAATGGATAGATGCAGTTCCTAAATGTTGCATCTCTTACATGGGTCCCCTCAAATTATTTATGGTATGATCACACTTATTCTTACTTGGGCTAATATACAATTAATAGCCACGGAATGGGTAAGACCAATCAGAAAATGTTAATTCAAGCACCAAAAGGGAAACTGGCTAAGCTTAAAATGTCCTCTGAGTAAACCTATGTTGAGGTAGTAAATAGTTTTAAAAAAGTGCCCTTTTTAGATCACTAAGTGCCCCTCTCACCTTCAAACCCCCCCCCCCCACCTTCAACAGCTTCTGGCACCTCTGATGCTTTGTTAGCCCTTAGCTAAGAGGGCTAATAGCCAGTTAATTTGTAGCAGATACATTTTGTTTTTATTTATGTAGGCAGCTAACCATAAAAACTTCTCAGCTGTCCCAGATTCACAAAGGTTTCCCGACTTTGCCTCTTTCCTCATTTTTTCAAATGTTTGTGGTTTTCTGGCAAATTGTTGAGGGTGACAATCGCTAATTAATGACTGATTTTAGTTTTAGACTCCGTATTTTTTCAGAAGATGCATGCAAATACAAAACCTGTTAGTCTAGTAATGTTCTAAGTATATATATTTAAAATCTGTCCCTGGCATGTAGTCTTTTTTTTAGTAAGAGTTGGGCATCTGAGGAATCCAAAGGCAAAGTAGCTGTGTTTACTTGGGCTATCTGTGAAATAAAATGACTGCTATTGACTGCTAATCATTCAGCTTTGCAGGACTAATGTGATTTCTGTGAAACAAACTAGGCATCAGGGATGTGCACAAAGTAGTTATAATTGTAGGGGCCATTTTGGAGGAAATATCTGCTGTTGTTTGATCATTATTCTGTCTTTGCAGATTAATACAATTTGTGTAAAAAAAATTGCAATACTTTCAATGTGCAGCAACTGTTTGTCTGGAGTAAAGTTAAAATACATTTCATGACAATCAATTTTATCACAGTCAGATGTCTAAAGTGTACCCAGAAGTGGCTATGAATACTGGGTGAGGGTTGGGATGTGGGCTGTCTGTGGATGAAAGCAACTGACCTTGTTATTTGCTCAGTTTAAATACCTACTAATATGACTTTTCAGGATTAATGTATATTTGTGCGCTATAAAATGGATTACCTTACTGTAATTACTATGTATTTGTGTGAAATAGACAATATAGATTACTCTGATTGTAGTCATTGTTATTTTTTTACACCAATCAGACAACTGTGGTGTATGCAGTTAGTGAAGGTGATGTAATTGACAGGCACAGAGGTCATCTGTAGATAAAAGTGATTTACTCTTGCTGTTGTTTATTCACAGCCAGATAACAGTCCCTGATCTAGCATCGTAAAAGGAGTGTGGCACAATGCATTGCAATCTATTGTATTAGCTGAAATCAGTGTAAAGCTATTGCTATGTTTTATACTTTTGTGTATGTGTGTGTGTGTGTGTGTGGGGGGGTTGCAATGAATTTAGGAGTAATAAGTTGGCCATAATTTCTTTCACTTTCCATTGCAGACATCTTTTCACATAAGTGTCTATCCTTGGTGGCGTGGCATAAACAATCTGTGTGTCAAAGCAACTGCTCAATGGCAGGGTGGTGCAGTGAGTAGATGCGCCATTTGCCACCATTTGGTTCTGGTTGAATTCTTGGTTGTGGCTTCTTTTGTGGGGAGTCGACATGCCCTGTCTATCTATCTGTGAATTTATCTATATGCTGTAATTTCCACACAGTCTCGAAAGACATGCTATAGGAGAACTAGAGTTCCTCCAATTTGCCTGTAGGTAAGCACGCAACATGTTTATGTGTTTGAACAACATGTGATAGACCTGCACAACTTGTAATAGTCCTGTCCTGTCAGAGGCAATGATTTTTCACACATGCATACTGACATAACCCCTGCCAATCCAGGGCTATCACAAGTTGCAGTGTCAGTGTTTGTGTGTGTGTGTGTGTGTGTGTGTGTGTGTGTGTGTGTGTGTGTGTGTGTGTATTTTGATATGTAGTAAAAAATAATACCACCATGTTTTACCTGTGGACAGACATGGGGCAGGATTCATGAAGGCTTGCACGGAGTGTAAGAGACGTGTAAGACTCCATGCAAGCCTCGCGATCCAGGAACAGCCCGAAACTCCATGTAAGAGACCAGCTAAAACATCTCTTACATGGACTGGGCGTGGATATGCTAAATACCTCACTTGCAGCCGAAAGGCATGCAAATGAGGTAGAGTAGCGATCCACGAAACAGAAAGCAGGCCGTGTAAGAGCCGTTTTAGCTGCAGAAATGTACTCAGTTGACAACTGAGTACGTTTCTGCAAAAATCACAATGGAGCCATGTCAGCTCCAAATAAAGGGTGCATATGTGTCAGGCAGTATGCCAATGGCCAAATATGTGGCCATTGGCAAGGTACCCCGATGCAAATATTAAAAAATTTTTTTTTTCGGCGAACGCAGCGCAGCCCCGAGCAAATGGGCTGCGCTGTATAAAACATAAAAATGAAGGTTATAAACCCACAAATGTGGGTTTTATGCAACACATGGAATTACAATGCAGGGACCAGCAGACCAAAAACAACATGGCCACCGTGTAGTTGTTGCTAAGGGGGAAGCTGAGTCTAAGACATGTAACTAAGTATTAGTAGGCAATCTGATGTAAATGAGGGTTAGGATACTGAATCCCACTGTCACATAGCAAATGAGCACAGTCTGAGTAGAGTAAGAGATACATAAGGGGGAGGAATAGAGTAGGAGATAGGTGACATCACAGGGGGGAATGGTAGAAAGAAATGCAGTTCATTGGAGGTCAGTGTTACATGACAGATGTCAGACACAGATCATGGAAAGAGGAGTGCCACGACATAAGCATGGGAAAGTCAAGAAATGGAAGGTGTACACTGTTACTTATACCAAAGTTTCTTGCTGGGCGTGCATGCGCACGTGTGCACACCATGAGGCATGGGTAGGACAGTGTGCGTGTGTAAGGCAGACTGAGCATGTGGGAGTGTGTTGGTAGACTTGTAAGATTGTTTGCGCTAGTGTGCGCGCGTGTAGGGCAGACTGAGCATGTGGGAGCCTGTTGGCAGAGTTGTAACACTGTTTGCGCTGGTGTGCGCGCGTTTTAACCCGAATAAGCAGATTCCGAACCATATAAGCATGTGTCCGCGTGTGTAAGCCACTGTGAGCGTGTTTTTGCTGGTATGCACATTGCTCCCCCCTGAGGAAACATAAAGGAAAAAGGAAGCAACAGAATTAGTAGGAAGCTAGCAGGGAATACTGCTGGAGCTAGCAGGTGAAAACAATTAGAAACAGGCAATTACACAGGCAGAATAGTAGCTCAGCCAAGCACTTAAAACTCTGCAAACAGCAGTGCAGGATGTATCTCTCAAGAGACACTGCAAGACAGGAGTAAGCTATTAGAAGTGAAAACTGAAAAAGCTGAACTCAGAGCAGAAATGCTAGGGGCTGCCATAGCTGTCATAAGGAGACATAGGCGACTTGCTGAGGGTGGTGACAATGCAGATGGTGCCAGACAACCCACAGTGAGGAGACGGAGAAGAGTGTACAGGCCCAAGGTCACCTACCATGGGTTACATGAGCTGGAGATAGTAGAGCACTATAGAGTGGACAGAGACCTCCTGCAGCAAATTGTCGAGCTGTGCAGGCCACGCCTCACACACAGAACCAACAGAGGGAACCCATCCCAGTGGAAACCAAGGTATGTGTTGGCCTAAGAATACTAGCAACAGGTACCTTCCAGAGACCAACTGGTGATATGATGGGGATATCACAGGCATCAGCCTCCAGGGTACTGCACCAGTTCCTGGATGCCATGTCAGCACATGTCAGTGATCATGTATATTTCCCCAATGCCCGTGAGGTATTGGCCAGCAATATGCATCTCTTCCAGCAAATAGTGGAATACCCTGAGGTAGTGGGTGCAATAGACTGCACATATGCATCAAAGCACCAGCCGGTGAGCGGGGTAGGGCCTACATTAACCGCAAGGGCTTCCCCTCCATCAACTGCCAGGTCGTGTGTGATGCCCAGGGCATAATAATGAATGGGTGTGCTGGCTGCCCTGGGAGCTACCATGATTCCCACATCTGGCATTTGACGCAGCTGTACCAGACATTTGCCAATGGGGACATCCCACACGGACACCTAGTGGGGGATGCAGGTTATGCACTGGAGCCGTGGCTGATGACATCCATCAGAAACACACACACACCTGAACAGGAATGCCATAATGAGGCACACGCACAAACACGTAATGTAATAGAGCGTGTGTTTGGGCTGCTCAAGTCACGGTTCCAGTGTCTGGACACATCTGGTGGAGCCTTGCAGTACTCATCAACTACATGTACCCAAATTGTCATGGTATGTGCTATGCTACATAATATGATCTTGCGAAAACAGCTGCAGCAGGACCAGCATAGGGCCGGGCCAAACAGCCCCCCACCATTGCCAAGGCCATCACAGGCAGAGCATGACTCGGAGGAGGAACAACCTGAGCTTGCCACAGTAGGCAGAAGGAGGCGTGCCCAGTATGCCCTGGCCTTGGCAAAGAGGCAATGCATAGCACATACACTGGCTCAGTAGGAACCCTGGGAATGATACCCCTCTCTGACTCACTCATATAATAACATGGATGCCTAAAATGACATGACCTGCTCTCAAACATGTACAGGGAGTGTAATATGTGCATCCGACAGAGGCAGCCCTGCAGCACCACCTGAGGCATGAATGCCATGTGTTAAGTAATGTAACACCATAAAGATAAAAAACAAGTGATACACCAACAGCAGAAGATAAACGCAAACCTCAGTATTCACTTCACAGTTTATTAAAAAAACAGGATCCAAAAGTAAGCGCTTTCACGTTGGTCTACAATGCTTCCTCAGACTTCAATGCTTAGTTGAATATCCATGAATTTAAATAGTACTCATTGTTAACAGTTAATTGAATAATTGAATACTCAGCAATAGAAGTCATTAAAACACTTTTAAAGCACATTTTAACACATTTTAAAACCATTTTAAAAAACATTTTAAAAAAACACATTTATAAAATACATGCGTTTGAAAATAGATAGCAGCATATACAATATATATATATATATAAAATATATATATAAGAAACATAAACTTGTCTGACATTAAGAAAACTGATGCTAATGATGTATATATATATAAACTACTTATTATATTAAAACTATAAAATGATTGTAAACATTAAACATTTAATATATATGATGACTGTGTATATACTATCCTTTAAAGAGTGTAAATAGGTATATATATGTTTAGCCAGATAAATATATAGCTTGGGTATCCAAACTAATGACTATATGGTCTGGCTGCCAAGAACGGTTTGAGTGACACTTTGTCATTCAAACCATATCCTTGGTGTGCTTGAAGTCTGATGATCCATCTATTTTCCATTTCCTCAGTATGGTTTTTAATGTTGCCTAACCTAGATGTCTTCTTTATTAATTCTAACACTCTGAACCTGAAAGTGTGTTTTAAGCCATTCTCTAACACATGTTTTGCCAGGGCATTGTTGGTATTCTCTTTATTAATAGCATATAAATGCTCCCTGATTCGTTCTCTGAGTGTTCTATTGGTTTTACCCACATAGAAACATTGACATATTTGGCATTGTGCTAAATAGATCAGATCACAGGATCTGCAATCAGCGTAAAACCTAGGAATAAATTCCCATCCTGTGGATGGATGTATAAATTTGACATCCTTACAGATATATGTCCATTGATTACATGATCTACAAGCAAATCTGCCTAATCTTTGGGAAGGAATATCTCTCTTGTTGACATTTTCATAGCATAGTAGTCTCTTTAAAGACTTCATGTTCTTATAAGTTAGTTGTGGCCGTACATCAATCAAACCCTTGATCTTGTCATCTGTTTGTAATATTTTCCAGTTGTTCTTAATGATGTGTTTAATATGTGTGTTTCTGTTAGTGTATGGAATTGTCAATCTATTATTGTATCTGTTGTTGGTCCTTTGTTCGATCAGCTTAACATTCATGTTGGTATCTCCTTTTTCAGTTAGGTTATCATGTCTTTTAAAGAATGGAGTTCCTTTACCACACCTATCAAGAATACAAGAACTCAAAGATTCATGTATTTCTTTTTTATTATAGCCTCTTTCAAGAAAATTTTCCTTCAGCATATCTTGCTGTGATTGATAATCTTGTTCTCTTGTCGTCAACCTAGAGACCCTATATGCTTGACTCTTTATAATGTTAGGATAGATGTGTCTAGGGTGCATGCTATCTCGGTGTAGCAAATTATTTTTCCAGCAAGCCTTCCCATACATAGCTGTATGAATCCCATCTGTATCCTTGCTGACTCTAACATCTAAAAATTGCATGTTTTCTCTTGAGAAAGTGTATTCAAAAAATAAAAAATCTGTTGTTCCATTTATATAAGTTATGAGATCTTTCAGACCTTCCTCAGTACCATTCCATACAAAAAACACATCATCTACAAAGCGGCCATAGTATTTAATGTGATCTTTAAATGTCATATTATTCAACAGATATGTTTCCTCCCAATACGCCATCACCAAATTGGCGTAAGAGTTGGCACAGGGTGTGCCCATTGCTACCCCTTTGCTCTGTAAATAGTATTTATCATCATAGCATAGTACATTGTTATCTAAGACTGTTTCCAAAATCAGCATCAATTTAATAACATGATTATTCACTATACCTTGCTTAAGAAGTAACAACCTGACATATTCTATTCCTGTTGAATTAGGGATTGATGTGAAAAGTGATCTCACATCAAGGGTTACAAAAAAATCAGATTTCGTAATTGTTTCCAATAAATTGTATTCCGACAAGTTTTCAAGGAATTGTTGTGTGTCTCTTAATATTTGTTTAGATTTTTTTAATATAGGTTTAAATTGCTTATCTAAATAGATAGACATTGGCTCTGTTAGCCAACCTTTGCTGGATACTATTGGATGTAAAGGGGGATTCAACATATCTTTATGGATCTTTGGTAGACCCCTATAAGTAGGTATCAGTGGTTTCTCAACCAAGAAATACCTATATAAATCTATATCAATAACATGCGTTAGCATAAAATCATATAGATTGCTATGTACATTTTTGATTATCTTGTCCAAATGATTACCAGTGAGTACACTATACATTGTTTTATCAGCCAATAGCAACTCCATTTTATTCATATAAATCTCTGTGTCCATAACAACGATGGCACCACCCTTGTCAGCTTGTCTAATTATTATGTTGACATTATTTTGTAAATTCGAAAGTGCATGTCTTTCATCACTATTCATATTATAGTAGTCAGGTTTCAAATCATGTCTAGCATATAGCTCTAATAAATCATGCTCACAAGCATGCTCAAATGTTTCTAAAACAGGGTTAGATGGTAGTAAAAAAGTAGAAGGTTTCTTGAAAACATCAATATTGGATATATCTCTAGTGTCCCCAAATAACAGTTTGAGAGCAATATTTCTGGTAAAAAGTTTAATGTCCAAGATAATATCAGTAACATTAGAAAAACTTGATGGCATAAAATGTAATCCTTTGTTTAGAACGTTTAGTTCAAATTCGGTTAGTTCATACCTGGAAATGTTGTAAATTAGGTTCTGTGAACAGGTTTCAGAGCCCTTTTCTGCTGTTCGTATGTCTCCTCCGTATTTTTTCTTTTGCGCATTTGATTGTGTGGAGACCATGCCCATCTCTCGTACTGCTGAAAAGGGAGTGGAAAAGCAAGGGAACCATGTACTATATGCACACTTGAGGACCCTGACTAACATCCACCCTCACCAAGCATGAAGCCACAATATGACGATGGGATGATCAATTGCAATAATTGGCTGAAGTAATGCAGTTAGTCAAATGGGAGCCAATGTGTTCCAACCTGGGATGACATGCTGAGCATGACATGATGCACCACCTGCTAGGGGTGGTGTGCACCTATCAGTCCAGGCCTCATGGATACTGGCAAAGGCTGTCAGTACCCACAGTGTTCCCTGAATAGGTAAGTCTCAAAACACAAACCCACCTTCATAGGTACCACAAGGGATAAGAACCTAGATGTAATGCTACCCAATGCCAGAAGTCTAAACAGCAAGATGCGTGCAGTGTAAACGCACCCAGTATGGAGAATGTTGATATCTGTCCTGTAACAGAAAACTGGGTCAAGGCTCACATCAGCACCCTAACACTACCAGGTTACACCTCATACTGTGCTGTACAGCCTCAAAACATGGAACAAGCTACAAAAGGAGGGTGACTAGCAATAATTGTCAAGGATAACCACACCCCCATGTTGGTACCACAACAAGAAGCAGCATGGAGTAGCTATGGTCAAGTACCAGTGACTAAAACTGCCTCCCAGTATATAGCCTGCTACAGACTACCGTCCTAACACCAGGAACTGCACCTGGCCTATGTTGGAATACATGAATATATCAAGCCCCCCAAACCACATTATATTGGTTGACTGAAAATACCCAGACATACACTGGGAGCATTATACTAGCACCAACACTGTAGGAGAAAAGTCCCTAGAATCCATAAACCAAAATGCCCAGGAACAACGTACCACTCCCACAAGAGGGGTAAGCATACTGGATGTGATAATCAGCAACATGGGTACTGGATGGCAAGATGAGAAGTGTATCCCTCACTGGTAAGACCAGACCATAGAGTAATCACACCGGATATACACATCCTGACCACAGTCCCTGGCCAGAAAACCACAGTGAAAAACATGTGTAAAGCATAAGTTGCACCCCTCCAAACTGATGTGGAATCCATTAAAGGCCCTGTACAGGTGAAAAATATGGGACACACCGCAGAACCTGTTATACAGGCATTCCATGAACACAGCCAGGAATGCTTGGATTATGCAATCACAAATAACAACAAGACACAATGCCATACTCGCAGGCATCTGGCATGCTGGACTCCAGCCATTATCAAACCATGCAAGAGAATGAGGAAGCTGCTACATGATAGAGCAAACATAAAAAGGGAAGTAATCACTGATCAGTAGTATGGCAATAAAATATGTCCACACATACAATCCACTAAGGCCAGCTACAACAAGTAGAATCTGTGAATCCTGAGGCAATGTTACACCTGCCCCAAGTACTGAGACAACCCTCAACTCCCCCCAATAAATACAAATATATGTGAGAGATGCAACCATGTATCCAAACCGGAGGCTGAGCTCCCCCAACTCAGTACTGTCAAAACTAGTCAGGAGGAGAAGGTAACCACACACACACCACAAACCCAGTCCCACATAGACCTATCACAACTGTAAACCAAACACATAAACACAGAAAAACATTCCCAGAGGCCCTAATTACAAACACACCACACCAACAGAGGCCTCCAAAGCAGACCCCCAAGCAACCACAACCTCCAAACATAGCACATGCAACACATAATACACAAAGCTGGTGTACCAAACAGTCACAGGCCAGAAGGAGAAACAACATGCCTGATACAGTTGTAATAGGTGACTCTATAGGCAGACACACTGCTGTCCCACTCACCAGACTGAACAAGGGAAAGAGTACAGTAAGCTGCCTGTAGGCTGCTACAATACGCCACATAACAGAAGTACGCAGGTCACCCCAAAGCAAATAGAAATATGATGCAGTCATTGTCCATGCTGGTGTGAATGACCTGAGATGTACCTCCCCGGACTACATGAAAAGAGACATGGATGAGCTCTCTGAGTATGTACTCCAGGACGGTATGACACTGGCCGTTTGCAGCATCCTACCCTCACCAAGAATGATGTCACAGTACAAACACAAAATGATCAGCTTTAACAGGTGGCACAATTACAGCTGTCAGTCCAAGAGGATCTAATGTCTGTCTGCTTGAGATGTCATGCATGACAAGCCATGCTGCTGTTCCAGGGATTTCTTGCACCTGTTACCCCTGGGCGTCTGGATATTGGATAAGGCTTTTGCCACCTCCATAGAGCCATACGTAGGCAAGGCTGAAAAGACTAACCCACCACCCTAGAAAACATAAGTGGTAAGAAACATAAGGGTAATGCTGACGAATGCCAGACGTGTAAACCGCAATATGCATGCTCCTGAGGCCCTTCCCAGTATGGAGAACATTGATGTCTGTGCAGTGACAGAAACCTGCTGCAAGCCTACTGACAGCACACCAGCACTACCAGGTTATACCTCATATCATGCATTATGGCCCCAAAACCTGGACCAAAACATACAAGGAGGGGGAGTATCCATATGCAGCACAGACACCCATACGTCCAGGTAACTGACAATGCACGAAGCATCGGAGACCACCCATGTGCACCTAACTGTAGTCAAAACTGCTGTACAGCCTGTAGCATGCCACCGACCACACTCTCACACACAGAAACCCCAACCAGATGTCCTGAAGACACTGGACAGTATGAATGTCCCACCAAATTCCAAACAAGGTACTCACAAATTACCACATAGGTGGTAAACCATTATGTATGCAAGGAGTAATCAGGGACCTAGGGACACAAGTGGACAGTAACCTGTTATGTGACACTCACATTGCCAATGTGGCTAGGAAGACTGTCTACATTGGACACCATATCATGAAAGGATTCACATCTACATCAACAGAGGTCATTGTGCTCCTGTACTGTTCTCTTATCAGACCCATAATCCAGTACAATGACTCATATGGGATGTACCTTACCTGACACCTGCAGCGGTAAGAAAGACCTCAAAGGTACCTCACCAAGAGGATAAAGGGTCTCAAATATATGTCATATGCTGCCTGGCTGTAGACACCCCAGCTGAATGCAGTCACATACTGCCTACACAGAGGCATTGTATGTCTGTTGTACAAGGCCATGTCCAACACAGGAGTAATGGACATGCTCCACCCCAGGAAAATCAAAGCCATTGGAGCTGTGAGAGTGACAGATGTCAACCTCAACACATAATGAAATAGGATGTGCTGGAGGGACAGATACATAACCCAGAGGCTCCCCACACCCTGGAACAGGATCCCACTCCATGTTAGGCAGAGCCCCTCACTGACACCCCTCAACAGGAATATTACCAAGTGGATGGATGATCATAGATGTACACTGGGTCTTCACTGTGTCGCGTCCAGACAGAGGCACAGTAAAGTAAATCATAAATGGCCATAATATTCACATAGCAAGGGCGAAAGCCACACACACTCTGGCTAGGCTTACAAATTCCCTAGGGTGGATAGCCTAGTATGAACCTATGAACCTATGAAGATACAAATTGTACAGGACACTAAGGATAATCCCAAGGCTTACTCAACTGATGGTAGGACACATGTTGGGAATTCACAGATATGCTCCGAATCACACAAATATTACAAACAACATACCAAACACACACACATATTGCCAACATACAACCTGACAGGTGCAGTGCAAACCCCCACCAGAATACAAAATATCTATCCCAGCAGACTGCTGGCCCCCTGACATTGCAGATGCTGAGGTAACAGCCATAATCTACAAAGCAAAACACACAGCAGCAAAGGTATGAGATGGTGTCCTGGGCTGAGTCCAACATGGACTCCAAGAAGAATGGAATGCCAAATCACACTACTGCTCAATGTCAGCCTTACCACAGGATATGTACCCAAAGAGCAGTGTACAACAACAGTGGTCCTTCTCAACAAAGGTGTTGCCTGAATGGATACTGCAAACTACCACCCCAGAATCCTGACAAGCTTGGTCTGCACAGCTATGGAAAGGATCAGCATGTACCGCAGACATAAAGATATCGGGGACCTACTGACACCGGATCCTACCCAGTGTGGCTGTCTTAAGTGCAGATCCTGCCCCTAAACATGTTTGACCCATTTGAAACAGTCATTAAGGTCAATGATGAGGGCAATGTGGTCCACACAGCGTAGCTGGACCTTGCAAATGCTTCCATACAATACCCTACGTGTTCAGTATAGATATGTTAACCAGCTTAAATATAAACCCCTATGTCAGTAGAGGGGTTGCAAACCAGACCAAGGACAGAAATGACATGGCCAGACATGCTGCAGCCATGTCAGACTACAAACCAGATATAAGTGGCATCCCACAAGGCTTGGTCCTGGGACCTCCCTCGTTTCGTATATATGTCCCATAGGTACAGGCCAACATGGAAGGACTGTGACTGAACATGTATGCAGAGGAGTACAAACTGCCCACCATATCTGACCCCCAGCTGACACAAGCATCCCACAAAAGGGCCACATAGAAACAGACAACTGGTGCCATAGCCATGTCAGCAAGCTAATTGCAGAAAAGTGTATAGTCAACCCCTGTGGATATACAGTAAGTGCCCACCAATTACCACACAGGTGTTAACCCATTACGTACCTAACATGTAATGAGAGACCTGGGGACACAAGGTGATAGATATCCTGCATTGGACAAATATGTGGCTGTAGTGTTCACAGAAACATACCATATACCCACCTAATCATGAAGGTTGTCAGATCTAGATAAGGGGAGGTCATTGTGTTTCTGCAGTAATCCTTCATCAGTGTTACAATTGACTACAATAGCCCCTGTGGGATGTACCTCAGCAGACACCTCCATCAACTGTAAAGTCCACAACAGTACCTCACCAGGAGTAGCAAAGAGCTTGAACAGATGCCATGTGTTGCCTGATTAAACAAACTGCAGCTCCACACACTGCCATACTGCCCACCCAAAGGCAAGCTGTGCCTGATGTATAAAGCCATGTCCAAGCTGGAATCAATGAACATGCTGCACCTTGTACAATCTGAATGGCAGTGAGCTATGCACATGAGGGACCTGAACCCCAGCACTGACATACATAGGACAAGCTGTACTGAATGATCCATAACACAGAAGCCACCCCCACTCTTGAGTAAACTCCCAGTACAGGTTAGCCAGAGAGTCACCCATCGACACTCCTCAAGAGGAATCTTGATGAGTGGATGGGAGATGGTAGGTTTACCCTGGGTATCACTGTTATGTCACAGGTAGACGGAGGCACAGTATACTAACCATGACATATGTCATGGCAAACTCCAGTTACAATGTGTGTCAAAGGACAAACACACTCTCTGACTAGCATTAGAAATGGCCTAGGGCATATCACTAGTGTTTGCCAATGTCCACCTATGTTGTGGAATACACTACCAATGTTGGACAAGCCTGGTTTAGGTAGTCCATATCTGAACATAATGCAACATGGTCATATGTGCACAACTGGCCCCTAAACAGTCTGTTGTGCTCACTATGAAGATTTAAAGCAGTGATAGGACTAAAGCCCAGAATACTGTCCACCACAGTGAAAGTACTGAACCAGTACACTATACGGTACTACAGTGTTAGGTCAGTATGAAAGGATGTTGACAACTGTATGCAAAGTATCCCATGCAAGCCCTGCAGGCACAGTATAATCCCTGTTGTGTTCTGACACAAAGCAGTTGGCCAGTAAGTACACAACATGACACCCAACACACAACCATAAATGTGAGATATTGTTGAAGTTCATACTCATCCAAATATGTGGTGGACTGCAGAGTTCAACATATGGAAAGCTCACACTGGGCATGCTCGCACACTTTGATAAATGAGGCATATGTCAGACAACATGCCATGGAAAGGCTGAACTGGGCATGCTCACACACTTAGGCCATATCTCCGTTTAGCAGTTGGCCACACATATCTGGTATTTGTACGTGTCATTCCAGGAACCAACCACATCACAACAATCTGCCCAGTGCACACAGTAAATGACTACAGAGACATAAGTGATATAGTAGATCCCCCTCATATTCAAACATCTTCCACAGATACACAAGTTGTTCATAGAAACAGGGAATGCTATGGCAATAAAGACCTGCAAACAGTCTATCAGCAACAAATATTGTGCATCTGACAATTAAACATATGGATGTAGAGGTCAATACTAGGCTGTTTGCCCTAGGGAATGACAGCTTAGCCAGAGTGTGCTTGGCATCTGCATCCCCAGTACAGTAGGCTACTGTGCCACTGTAAAGTAGGTCACATAAGGCATCATGTGAGGCTAGTGTGCTGTGCCTCTGTCAAGCAGGGATACAGTGGAGATCCCAGGGTTTGAATGTGCTAAGCCACATCCATGTTGTTGGTGTGTGCTGGAAGAGGGTTGCTGAGGACCTCTAACAGTAAGTGGGTGTCAATAACAGACTGAGGGGAGCCCTATCTGCATTGTCTGGACAATTTCACTGTCAACACTGTGTTGTGATGATTATGTGGGATTGAAGTGTCATGCCGGTACTGTTCAGAGATGTCCTCCCTCTGTGGGCTACAGCTCTGCAATGTATTAGCTCACTCTGTCTGTTGGGCAGCTCATATATGGCTGGTGTACACCTGACAGGTGTCCTGTTGTAGAGCAGTCATGGGTATATGTGGGATAGCATGATCAATGCAAACCTTACACATGCTCATAGAATGCAATTGTCAAGGATTATGCAGAGTGGCCAGTATAGTCCCCCAGCATGGGTCCTTTGAAGTCTTCCACCCCAGTCTTCACAAGTGTAGAGTCTGCTTGTGCTAAATACAGTTTGTTTGCAGTGACAACCTTGCCTGGGGGTAGGGATGGGATATGGATGTCCAGGGAAAGGTGGGTATGGTCAGATATCAACAATGGTGGCCTACCGCTGGTGTGGAACAGTGAGTACCCATGTTGCAGATGGACAGGTGCAATATGTATTCCCCCATGTGGCTGTGGTGAGTGGTTCTGCCATAGCACATGGACCCACAAATTGTAGTGGATGTAGGGTAATGTTGTAGAGGCCTGAGTAGTTCCCCCACACAATATGCCTGTACCTGATGTTAACAGCTGGAATGGTGTATGTGAACACCTGCATATCCCGGCACTGTTCCCAGGGAAGCAAAGTGTGAGTCCTGGATGTGGGATGGGTGTTCTGGACTGGTTATGTTGTGTGTTACAGGTCCTGTGGTCACGAAGCATGGTATAGAACATGACCTGCCAGTGCGATGTGCATATCTGACCCTGAAGTAGGTGGCTGCACATGCATATATATGCTATCCCCCACCTGACAGGTAGTACTAGATGTACATACCTCTGTAGAAATAAAGATGTCAGCACCCTATAAATACTGCAGGTGCAGAACAGATACCCCGTAATTCGGATAGCGCACTCTGCTAATGCGTCTCCCTCAAGTGTCACAATATAGTTGGGTAGGAGTTTGAACCATGCAAATGCTCAGTGTATGTGTGGGTGAGCGGGGTTGTTGTGTGTGCAAGTCTGTATGAGGGAAATGTCCCTTTTGGCAACAGGGAAAACACTCTACAGGATGCACATTCCCCTTTCTAAACACTGATGATGTCAGCATCCTATAAGTACAGCAGGAGAAGGAAAACCTCCCAGTAATGCGAATAGCGCACTCTGCTAATACGTCCGTCTCGAGTGTCATAACATAGTTAGGTAGGGGTTTGAATCCTGCATAATGCCCAGTGTGTGTGGAGGGAGTTTAGTGTGTGTGCAAGTCTGTATGAAAGTAATGTCCCTTTTGCCAACTAGGAGAACACACTACAGGATGCACATTCCCCTTTCTAAACACTGATGATGTCAGCACCCTATAAGTACAGCAGGAGAAGGGAAACTTCCCAGTAATGTGAATAGCACACTCCGCTAATGTGTCCCTCTTGAGTATCATAACATAGTTAGGTAAGGGGTTGAATCCTGTAAATGCCCAGTGTGTGTGGAGGGGGGTTAGTGTGTGTGTGCAAGTCTATATGAAAGTAATGTCCTTTTTGGCAACTAGGAGAACAGACTACAGGATGCACATTCCCCTTTCTAAACACTGATGATGTCAGCACCCTATAAGTACAGCAGGAGAAGATCAACCTCCCAGTAATGCGAATAGCGTGCTCCGCTAATGCGTTTCTCTCAAGTGTCATTATATAGCTAGGTAGGGGTTTGAATCCTGCAAATGGCAAGTGTGTAGATGAGGGGAGTGTGTGTGCTGGCAAGTCTCTATGACAGATATGTGCATCCTGGCAATTAGGAGAACACACTACATGATGAACATTACCCTTGCCAAACACTGATGATGTCAGCACCCTATAAGTACAGTTGGAGAAAGGAAACTTCCCAGTAATCCAAATAGCACACTGCTAATGCATCTCTCTCTCAAGTGTCATAACATAGTTAGGTAGGGGTTTGAATCCTGCAAATGCCCAGTGTGGGTTGAGGGGGGTTAGTGTGTGTGCAAGTCTGTATGAAAGGAATGTCCATTTTGGCAACTAGGAGAACACACTACAGGATGCACATTCCCCTTTCTAAACACTGATGATGTCAGCACCCTATAAGTACAGCAGGAGAAAGTAAACCTCTGTGTAATGCGAATAGCGCGCTCTGCTAATGCGTTTCTCTCAAGTGTCATAACCTAGCTAGGTAGGGAGAATAAAAACTAGAATGAACAGCAGATTCAGGGTGGTATCCAACGAGATGGAGCCTGAATAATAAAAAAATAAAAAAAATTCTTTACTCAATCCAATGATCAAAATGAAGTACAAATACACATAAAGTCACAGTTTAAAAATGATAAAACAACAAGTTAAGCGCTTTTGTCAATACTCAGACTTCTTCAGAACAGTGAATTTCTGGCTGATATACACACCCAGTCAATTAGTAAAATATTACCCCACATCATTTCCTTTCAATTAAGAAACATCACAGGAAGTGTAAGGTAGTAGTGAATACTCCCCCTGTTTGCAAGTACACAAAAAGTCAACTAACCAAATGTTGAATCAATAGTGTCATATGTAAAGAATGTTGACTTTTTGTGTACTTGCAAACAGGGGGAGTATTCACTACTACCTTACACTTCCTGTGATGTTTCTTAATTGAAAGGAAATGATGTGGGGTAATATTTTACTAATTGACTGGGTGTGTATATAAGGAGTTATCAGCCAGCAATTCACTGTTCTGAAGAAGTCTGAGTATTGACAAAAGCGCTTAACTTGTTGTTTTATCATTTTTAAACTGTGAATTTATGTGTATTTGTACTTCATTTTGATCATTGGATTGAGTAAAGAATTTTTTTATTATTCGGGCTTCATCTCGTTGGATACCACCCTGCATCTGCTGTTCATTCTAGCTAGGTAGGGGTTTGAATCCTGCAAATGGCAAGTGTGTGTGTTTGGATGAGGAGAGTTTGTGTGTGTGCAATTCTGTATGAAAGACACGTGCTTTTTGGCAATCAGGAGAACACACTACATGATGCACATCACCCTTTCCAAACACTGATGATGTCAGCACCCTATAAGTACAGCCAGAGAAGAGGGACCTCCTAGTAATCCGAATAGTGCACTTTGCTAATGCGTCTCTCTCACGTGTCATGACATAGTTAGGTAGGGGTATGAATCCTGCAGATGGCAAGTGTGTGTGTGTGGGGGGGTAGTAGGGTGTGTGTAATTACAAGTGTGAGAGATCAGTTCCTTTTGGCAACTACTACAATACACCAGATGCTGCATATTCCCCCAGTAAACACAGGTGATGTCACCACACTATCAGTACAGCCAAACAGGGCTAATTGCCCAGTAATGCCAATAGTGCGCTCCACTACTGGGTCTATTACCACTGTCAGAGCACAGATAGGTAAGTTTTGGAAACCCACAACTGCCACGTGTGGTTGTGTCACACAAAATGACCATGTGTGGGTTGTTGTTCATAACAATGCATGACATTGCTTAAACCAGCAATGGCAATGCACACATGATGTCTGTGTATGACGCATACACATATATACCTGTGACCTTCAGTAGTTACCATGTCTGACATGTGCCTCAAGTGGATAAATGGTATTTGCAATGCATAACATTATGACTGTGTCTTACTGTGCAGGGGCCGCATGCGGTATGTGTATATACAGAGTGAGTTGTATATGGTATCATCCTAACAGCAGGGGATACATATCTGGTCTGGGCCATATAGTCTACATGTAGTCGATGAACAGGTGCTGCATGTTCCCACCTGTTGTGGGAGTGGTAACATGTTGTTCCACTGCAATTCAGTGACTACATGCTGGGAACCTTTCAGCTAGTGTGTTGTAGCTACAGTAATGCTCACACACAATGTTCGGCTGGATGCAGTCCAGCCATATAAAGGCATATCTAGAGACTGTCATATTCCCAGTGTTGTTAGGGAGGACAGGTGGGTTTCCTGTGTATGGGAGGGTTGTGTGTGCCAGGCTATGAACCAGAAGGCAGTCCAACACACTGTTAGCTGCTCATGGATAGGCCCTGATGCTTTGTGCTGTGCCAACAACCTGGAGGTGTGTGTATCTGTGGTGCCTTGAGATACCACCCCCCTGCTCATGTATGTTACATGTGTAGGGGACGACAGGCATGGTATGAGGTATAACCTGGCAGTGATGGGTTGCACCTGTGAGCCGTGAATCAGGAATCTGTTACTGCACAGATATTGCAGTTTACCATGCTGAGGACAGTGTCCAGTGCATGCATCTTGCGGTGTACACTGCTGGTGTTGTGTAACATTACTGTTAGTGTCCTATCCCATGTGATACCCACGGAGGTGGCTATGTAATCCGTGTCCTGCAGCAAAAGGCACTATGTGTGTATCAAGGGGCTTCGCCAATATACAATGGCCCATGGGTGTCATGTGCAAGCTGCCCCTCGCAAATCATTGTGGCTTCCCTAGCATGTAAGCACACGCCGACAGCCACTGGATATCCTATGAATGACATTGGAGATTGAGCAGAATGTAGACATAGAACACCCTTCCTACATATTGTGGTAGCATACCTGGTGAGGGTATGATGGCAACCAAGGTCAGGCTCATACTGGCCTGTGCCACATGCTGAGAGAGCCCTTCTATGTTCCCTATCATGTAGTCCAGGGAGGTACATCTGAGGTCATCCATAGTGGCATGGACAATGACTGAGTCATATGTGTCCATGCCTCTGACTGACCTGTATGCATGTGTTTTGTAGTGGACCATAGTGCCCCACGGGCATATCACTGTGGCCTTCACCATGTACAGCCTGTTGAGTGGGACCCTACTGCAGCGGCCGAGAGAGGTACCTGACACATCTGTAGCAGGTGTGTTGTGTAGCCTACAGGCTGTGAGTATGTGGCACATGGGATGTGTGTGCCATGTGTGGCATGTGCTCTGTTCCAACTTAACGTATGCCTGTGTGCCAGCTGCGGAGGTGTGTGATGCTCAGGCAGGATGCTATTTTGAGTCTCCAAGTATGCCCCAGTGTGTTTGGATTGCTGTCAGTGCGGGTCTATGTCAGACTGGTATTGTAGTCACTGTAGTATGTCATGCCACCTGACAGGGTATGGCAGTACTGAGTTCAGAGTGCTCAGTCCCCAGATTGGCTATGTGGTGGCATCTCACACATGTGTTGTACGTTCCTGGCCAGGGGAGAGGGTTGACTGCATACATGTGGCAGCTGTGACATTGCCACATGATTCACATAAACCACAACTGGACCATAGAGGTGATTCACAGGTTACCTTTGCACATGCTACCATAGTAGTGTGATTGCCATGGTGATTACCAACACATAGGGCCAATGGGGAACAACATACTGAAGGTGAGTATGTGTGGGTGTACTGCTACTGATTTCATAGCACTGGCATATATGACTGCACATGTGGGTAAATGCCAGGTAAGTCATATGCAATGTGTCACAGGCAACATATATGCAAACAGGACAGACAGTGACGTTCTGTCAGGTGGAAAATTGACATACGTATAGTATGCTATGCAGATGTCACTAGGAATCCACAGAAGCTCTGTAAATCTACATTGCAGGTGGAATCAGTGTTCCAGGGAACCTCAAGCAAACATGCATGCAAACAAAGCTACAGTAAGCAGGGCTGGAAGTAGTCCATTGTACAACAAAGAAGGGGTAACACTTCCATTAGGTAACAGTGCAAATATGCAGGCACTATCAACATGTACCCAGGAATGCACAGCTCAGATGTCCATAGTAGAACTGATATTATGTCATATTTAATTGTAATTTAAATTAAATTGGTACTGCACACGTATCAACATGTGCAAACATCCACATTGCATAGTCGTTGTGGGCAACATGCCACCATTAGTGTACATGTCCATCATTGCGTATCACTACTTGCATTAGCTTCTCCCCTGTGCTACCTATGTATGTGGCTATCTGTTGACATCCTTACCACCGGTATGCAATAATGTGCAGCTGTAACACTATGGTACTTACTATGGGTGTAGATAACAATTCAGGACAGTCATACAGTTACTGCATCAGGCATGCTGGGATATACACAGAATCATATCAGCACACTGTACTGTTACCAACATGATACTAGTAATACACTTCTATGTAGTCACCCTGTGCATCAGCAACATGTTTACCTGTTCCTGCACTGATGTTGGAGATTGCAGGAGGTGGCACAGTTTCATCATATGCACAGGGTGTGAATTAGGTATGCCTGAGTCTGCCACTGATACCACCAATTGACATGTATGTGTATTTGTGTTGGTGAGGGATAGCAGTACAGGGTGGGGCACTGTTGGTGCAGTGTGTGCATGTATGTGGTAGCCCTAGGTGTTAACATTTCGCATGTGTGTATGCATGCACACAGTTCCACCTCATGGCTGCCATATACTGGATTTTGTGGACAGCCACAGACTGCACCTGGCAGGTCATACAGATCAGTGTCTGTGGGCACGGACACGGTACCTGTGCCTGGCAGGGGTGCTATGGACCATATCCAGTACTAAGCCAGACTGGGTACTGTCATCAGAAGCGGGAGTTTGTTGACTGGACACAGGTCCCTGTTGGGACTGTCCAGAGCCACATGCACGTGGTCTCCTGGGGTGGTCTGATGACAGTACAGACTCAGCATTGCTGGGGCTGCTGCTGGCACTATGGGGGCATCCGCAGGCATGTTGTCGTCCGCGCCGACTGCCAGCTGATGCTGTTGCTGGCATACGGCCACGTCGACGCCGCAGCCATCCACCATTGCCCTGGCTCATGGACATGTGGTTGTGGAACTGCTGTAATATGTCCCCACAACGTCTATCTATGACATCGGTGAAATTACGGATAGCATCCGCGATGTCACGCATACTGTCAGTCATGGATGTGCGACATGCTCTCAGCTCCCTCAGACCCTGTCTGGTGTACCTTTCTATACATGACTGTGCCTGCATGACAGCTCAAAACATAGCTGAGGATGACAGACCTCTTTGGGCATGTCTGCCAGAGGCAGTATGCCCACGGATGCTCCCACAAGAACCCATGGGAAACTGTCTGTGTGGTACCATCTCAGGACCCTGCCCATGGCTGCTGTGTGGGGAAGCATGTGCCACAGATACCACATTACCCTGGTCAATGCCCACTGTATCCTGTCCATCACCTAGGGACAATGGTGACATAGGATGTACTGGCAGGATGACTGTGCGCAATGATGGGGTTGACAGCTGTGTACTGTCAATTGGCTGACCAATGATGGACCCTGACACACCTTCCTGTGCCATTACACAGATATCATCATTATCAGTACCTTTGGCACCAGATTCAGGTTCCCTGCTGCAGGACACCAGAGCAGCACCAGAACCTGTGGGAGGAAGACAGGAAACACAGTTTACAATGTCTACACAATGTTACCAGTCATGCACACATGCACACATGCACACATGCACACATGGACACATGCACACATGCACACGTGGACACAGGCACGCATATACACATGCACACATGCACACATGCACACATGCACACATGCACACATGCACACATGCACACATGCACACATGCACACGTGGACACAGGCACACATGCACACATGCACACATGCACACGTGGACACAGGCACACATGCACACATGCACACCCCGCAGCATACACACAGAGCACTACTGAGTTACACTATTATTACTAGCACTATCAGGACTATTATAGGTATTGTTAAAACACACTCACCAGCATGGATGGGCTGCCTTGCTGTAACACCGGAGGGACCTGCAGATATGAGGTGATTAATGTCAGTGGGCACAACTGTGCCATTGATACTGCGTATGATACAGTTCAGTAGTACACCAGTTGCCTTTCACATGTCAGCTGCTGATATTGGCAATATCACACCTGCACAATTACATACTATGTTGACAGCTACATACCAAGGACACACCTTACACATGCATAAACTAACAGTGTACAGAACAGTCAAGTGTACATATGGCATATTACCTGCATGCTCCATGTCGTGTTGCTGTGTGGATCCAGCCTCCATCATAATGCAGGTGTGTTGCTGTTGATGTTCCTGGGCTGGAGCCACAACACTTAGGAGTAGCCCCTCCAGTCTGGTGAGGGGATGTGTGGCCACCCCACCTCCTGTGGCGACCTGTTGCCTGTGGATATCCGACGCACGCTGACGGACATTTCTGAATAAATCACTGCAGTGATGTACCTGCTCATATGTCCTATTATGTGTGCCAATGTCATTTACCCTACGGACAAGGTCTTGCCACAGTGCAGCCCTCTCCTGCTGATTCTGGCTGGTGCGTGAAAACAGTATGTCATAATCCCGCACCAGACTCTGGTGTATCTCTTCATCTTCTGCAGCAGAGTAGGCAGGATTTCACTGAAGCGCCATGTCCCTGAAAGAGAACACAAACAAGATATCAGCAAACTATGTCAGCAATATATGGCACACATACTATACATGCTGCTCAACTATAGTAATATACTACTACTCCCATATGTAGCACGTGTGTGTCTCTTGGTGGATACACATGTACATGGCCAGATATCAGTGCTCAGCCAACACCTGTGCAACAATACCTGCCACATTCCATACAACATAGTACCAAGCCCCATCGGTCAGCACACTGAGACAGGTCCAATGAACAACCTCACTCTGGGGGTTCATACCAAGGTACTGTATGTGGAATGCCATCCACTAGTGTGATCTGGACACAAACTAATCGGCCTGGATATACATATCCCACCACCACCACCAGCACAGTAGACTACTTTGATATATATGTGAATAGACAGATTTTCACTTGTTAGGACTGACATGGTATCCATGCAGCCCACTGGGCCAGTGGAAGCCACAACCCACAATGCTGACCCCTTTGCGAATGCTTCCCATGGACATCCCAAAGAATGCATGGAACATGCACACACAATTCTAACCCAGACCCTATGCACAAAGGTTAAGCATCCTGTCTGGTGGACCCCAGCCAAAGACAAATTGTATAACGATAGAAGGAGGCTACTGCAGGACAGAGCAGATTCACATAAAGGGAAGGCATCTGTGGTCGGCACTGGTAATAAGCTAAGTTCTCTCATAACAACATCCAAGGCCAACTCTGAGGGAAATGGCCATGGACACTATAGATAACCACAAGGCCTTCTTCAGTTTTGTTAGACACATGGACCAAAAGCCTCAGATATGCTCTGAGTTACTACACACCTACTTAACATTCACTGAACCCACAGATATTGGCAACATTCTGGCAGACAGGTTCAGTACAAATATCCCCCTCCCTCCCCCCCAAACTTAGAAATACTTATCACAGCTGAATGTAACCTCCCTATCATCTCAGATGTCCAGATGAGGGCCGCCCTCAGCAAAGCAGAACACACAGCATCAATGTGACCTGATGGTATCCCTGGATGTGTGCTACGTGAACTCCAAGAGGAGATACAACGGCATATAAAACTGATATTTAACCTTGGCCTTACTATGGGATATGTACCTGAACACTGGCATACAGCAACAGTGGTCCCACTCCACAAAGGGGGCACCTCTACTGACCCTGGGAACTACCGCCCCATAAGCTTAACCAGCCTGGTCTGCAAAGCTATGGAATGATTCATTATGGGACTCATATACAGCGATATTGTGTACCTGCAGACACTTGATCCCACCCAGTTTGCCTTTGTGAAGGGCTTATACTGCCTTTTGAACCTGGTTGACCTTTTCAAAACAGTCACTACAGCCATTGATGAGGGCAAAGCTGTCCATACAGCCTACCTGGACTTGCCTAAGGCCTTCAACACAGTACTCCACTCAGGCATCATAGACAAGCTCATCAGCTTACATGTTAATACATATGTCACATGTTGGTTTGCATATTGGTTGAACAACAGAATCCATAAAAGCAATTTTGCGGGAGCCATGTCAGACTCAAAGCCAGTCACATGTGGTATCCCACAGGGCTCTGTCCTAGGACCCCTCTTGTTTGGCATTTACTTCTCAGATGTGAAAGCAAACATGTGCGGGTTGTGGATGACAAAGTTCCCAGATGACTGCGAACTAAGCTCCATAGTCATTACACCAGCTGACACACACATCCTGCAGACAGGCCTCACTGAAACGGACAACTGGTGCCAGAATCATGGCCTAACACTGAATGACATGTAATGTATAGTCATCCCCTTTGGGTAATACTACGTGCACACAACTTATCACATAGACATACGTATAGATACAGACCAATAACACATATGGAGGGTTCACAGTATGTAGACTATTAACTTGTTACTTTACATTACCTGTGTTTGTCGCAGCTGGTTGCGTTACCGTTAATATAGCTTCCTGCTGCTGCTAGCCCAACTTGATACTGACACTGATGACAGCTTCAACTTAGTTTGTCTTATGTGTGGTTTTTGTTTGTGTTCTTTTTTTTTTTCTTTCTTTTTTTCTTTCTCTCTCTCTCTCTGCCTCCAGATGGTGCAATGAAAGTATTGCATGTATGGAGTGGGAGTACAGGATGCTTTTGTAGGTATCTACATAAGTCCATGTGATGGCCTCTGCACCAATTGTAAGCCAGTATTTGTTAATTGCATGCAGCCAGTTGTGTACTGATTGCAGTTCTCACTGTGATTTCAGGACAGTGCTATAAAAGGGTTTGTGAGATAGGCATTGCCCTTTCAGATTGTAAGGGCGGGGACCATGCTGGTATGCTGTGGACACTGTTCTGTGAGTGTAAAGGTTAGTATCTCTCTCATGATTTAGGCTATGTTGTAGATTCACATTTCTCCATTCATCTCTCCTGTTTCCTGTACTAAGTGTGTATGTACACTGACACCTACAACTATATATATATATATATATATATATATATATATATATATATACATATATTTATATATGTATAATAACTGACATTATTACCTACTAGCTACTAACTAGCATGGCTGTTTCTGTTCACACTCTACTATTATAGAAATCCACTAGATTTGACAGTAAATATACATGACATGCTTTGTGTACTACACATCCTATATTCCCTTTACATTCATTCCTACTATTACATGATATATTTATTGTAGCACAACATTCTTGTATAACAGTCATGGCTTAGTGGTAAGTCATGCAGACTACTGTTTCCAAGGTCCTGGGTTCGGAACTGACAGTGGGATTTTATTTTGCTTTTGAACTGACTACAGGACCTGTCAATCAGAGTGACTAAGGCACTTTTAAGCAGTTGTAACCGGGTTAGCGCTGGTTTGCGCAGAGCTCCCGCATGCGCACTGGTGTTCAGCTCCGCGCACACCCGCTTACAACCGCTTAACAGTGCTTACTCTGGCGCACACCCGCGCTATTTTCTTTGAAAGAAATGAAAATGGGGAGACAGGAAAGTGGTGAAAAAGGGGTCACAAAGAGGGTAAGACAGTAGGGAAACAAGCTTGGGTTTTGCAGGAGGGATGTAGGTAAGGCCCATAGCTGCCCATTTCTTCATCAGCAACAGCTGTGCATATGTTTGTAATTTGGTGTGACATTTGAAACCTTCCACCCCTGAGAGAGATGTCAGGACAGCAATAATACTTGTTGTACAGCCAATTGTAATTGATATTTTCCATGTCCAGCAGACATGTGTGCGGAATGGGCAGCTATGTATGGGGCGTAATTTTTTTGTGGGTACAGAGTGCCCTTTTTTTTTTTTCAGGTGAGAGTGGTATGTCAGGTAAAGGAAGTCGGTATAGCTGGGGAGGTAGATTGGGTAGGTCAACAGACAAGACAAACAAGGCGCATACAGGGGTGGTGTATGACACGTGTGGGGGGGTTACACAATTGACGGGGACGGATGTTTGGATATCCAGAGCCCATGAGCCCACAGATGGCAACAGTGGAACTGATATCCCCACCCATGGGCAGTTGCCACTGTTCCTTCACTGCCCAGGACAGGGCTGTGCTGGGGGGCTGTGTAGGCCGGGCAACAGGCATGCCTGTAAGTTGTGCCACCTGTGCCTCAAGCTGGCGTAGGGGCCCAAGAACAGATTCCTGGATCTCCCTACGCACCACAGTCCGGACGCTACGGAGGGTGAGTGCTGGTTCTCCTCCGACCACACTTGCAGAGGGGGGACGGGCCCCATCCCCTGCAGTGCTTCCACCCGCAGGTGGCACTGGGCCACCGGAGAAGGGTCCAGACTGGGCACTAGTGCTAGGTGCACTCGCCAGCTGAGGAGGGAGAGGTGGGTCCGCTGGAACCCGCCTTCCCTGTCGTCCTATGTTTTGCATTATGTCATGACAGTTTGGGTTAGTAATATACAATACCATTCGCAATTAGTTGTAACAGCATGCATTAGTATTCCCATTAACCAAACACCCAGATATTCACACCATTGAACAGCGAGCATAACACATGCATAATTTGAACAGCAATACACAGTCCAACAACATGCAGGGTTGATTGATGGCAACAGGCCATCAGGTTTGGATGTATGAACAGGGAAGATGCATCAACGTACATGCAAATATGTATGACCCAACAGGACAAATGCCCAGGGGTGTTAATTGTGATTGCACATACCAATTTCATGTGGAATGGATTATATGTGGTTATAGGGTAGGGTGAAGAAAATATAATTAACATCTTCAAATACCAATATGTATGCTGTACATTTCTAATAGCTGCAGATATATACATACTACTGTTCTACCTACAGTTTCCTATGTGATAACTACTTCAAGTTGGTGATAGGACTGTTACTGCTACATCAATATACATTTTATTGTTATTCATACACGTTCATATCTGGCTTTGTTCAGCTACATCATCCTGCTACATTTGCTTTATATAGCTATAGACAACTGTGGATGTTTGGTATTTCAGACAATCATACTATCTGCATATTGCAGACTGAGAGCAACATATCCAGATTTTTGGATACACATTCCAGCTGCAGCAACATTTTAAACACATTTCGCAGTTTGGTTCTGCTTGTCACATTCATTTCATTCTGTACTGACTGCAGTATACTTTAATCAGGGGTTATTACTACTTTATTGGTGGATTCATAACTCTTTCTCACACTTTCTCACTTGTTTTAATTTTACAATTCAGGATGGTACTTACTTCTAGGCTTTATTGACATGTTTTACCTGTAGTTATTACAATCCTTTCCAGCAGTCTCACTTCTGTCATGTTTCAGTATTTCAACAGGGATATATTTCACACATGTGATTTGCTCATCTTCTGCAGCTGTACTTTTCAGCCTGATGCAGGTTGTGTACTATTATATTACAGGTGGGGCATCTTTATTTAAGACTTTATTTCAGACATTTTCATTTTTCTGTTTGGATTACAGACTGCAACACACTTTTGTAATCAACCAATACTTGCAAACACTCTTACACTGTTACTTGCACATTTTATTACTTAGTGACTACACTGCACTCTTTTGCTAACTGTCATACTTTTATATTTCTTTACAGTTACTGGGAGAGGATTACTGACCTGCCTGGTGGCGCAACCGCACCAGCCTATCGCCATAGGCTCTGCGGTTCGCAGAATGGACACCTGCAGCTGTAATATAAATGAAGTAATATTGGAATACACATCTCCATAATATCAGCTAGTTTAATTTCTTACATACATAATTAAATGTAACTTACTCAGTAGTGGGGCGTTGGGCATTTGCCGGGCCTCCTGGATCCAAAGGTTCAATTGATCCTGCTTACGTCTCTTCAGGTCCGCATGTTGGTGACAGACCTGCTCACCAGTCCTTGGAATCCCTGTGGCACTGGTGAGATCATGAGCCAACCGGTCCCATGCCTCAGCCCTATATGCTCCCCACAGGACCTGGCCCTGTATGAGTTGGGCCTCATGATTGTGGACAAGGAGCCAGACCATATATCTGGACTCCTCAATGCCCCACCTCTGTGCTCGAAAGCAACTACCCTCACCTACTCCTGACATTCTGGCTGCAAGTTAGTTCTACAATCGGTTATGCTGTGTATTCCCGCCTATGGGGCTTATATATGCCGTTTTTCCCGCACTTATCTGTGATTGGCCATTTTGGAATTGTATCAGCTTCACAAAACCTGCTTTGTCATGCTCCACTTTCTATTCATTCCTATATATTTGCTATTACTGCATTTTTAAGTACAACTGTCATGGCTTAGTGGTTCAGTACCTTGACTATGGTGCATGGTATCCTGGGTTTGAACCTGGCCACTGCTTTTTATATTTTATGACTGTCTAGACAGGCTTGGGGGTGTGTCTGTGTAAAGGCAGTTTTGTTACAGCCTTGCTCAATGTTGCCTGTCGGTTAGCTTGTTGGCACGGTGCGCAGCTTCGCGCAAACGGGTTACGCTGGTTTACACCTCATTTGGCTGTCAGCATGCATATTACGCTCAGCTCAGCTAGGGGCACACAGTTTCAGCATGTTAAAACACGGCTCCCCTATGGGCACTCATTTTGCACCTGTTAAACCACTGCTCACCTACGGGCAGATGCACTCAACTTGTTAAACTATAGCTCAGCTATGGGCACATCTGGCATTTGTTATTATTTTGTTATCTCACATTTCTTCACAATAACTGTCCTGTTTCATTACATTTTACATAAAATATAATTTTATATGTGTACATATGTGTCAGGGACTTGTTTCGTGCTTATTTCACTAAAAATAAAAATTGATGCTGTGGGGGCTTGAACCATGACTGCCTGCTTTTCAGCCGATGTCTCTACCGCTACGCTATTGCTTTTTGGCTTACTTTGCATAGTTAGTTCTTATATGCTTTCCCACTTACTGCTAACTGTGGCTGAGCTATGGGCATGCCCGCGCAAACAAGCGCACTCACGGGCAAACATCTTTACAGTTTAAAAAAATATAACACATGTTCATTTATATGATTTTATGTTCATAGTCTGTGGGAGCATGTGTTGTGTTGTGTTTATTCACATTTCCATGTGCTCTGTCATGGGGTTTACTTTGGGCACTTTTACTCTTCTGGGGGCGTGTCCGCTTGCAGGGCTCGGCCTACGGACATGCCCCCTACTGTCTTCCACGGACCGTGTTAGCCTTAGGTGTGATTCAGCATGCCCTCATGCATATGCATGACATGCTGACATCACACCGTTTAACTGCAGCCTCCGTGCAAGCCTTGTAACTCTTACACGGAGGCTTCGTGAATCCTGCCCATGATCTTATGCAGCACTAGATCTTCTTCTTCTTTCAGCTTTTCCTGGTTATCAAGCCTAGATAATAATACAAAAATATGGCATAAAATACCTGACAGAACATCCACACCATTAGAGCTTCTGGGGTGCCTGGCAGCCTCCACACCCAGGGTTATATGACTAGATTATGTCATAAACTTAGTAGTGGACTCTGCCCTGAAACCCATCTAGTCTAAAATGTCCCTGCTCATAGATGTGCATAGAAGGCCACTGTAGCTTGTGTGGTATGGTGGAGTAGTTATAATCTTTATTTCTCTAATTTTCCTTATAAACTTTAGAGTTATGCACAGAAAATCTAGAGCTTGTGTGGTAGGCAGGGGATGGTGTAGACATTATTTCCGTAACTTTGCTCTCAATCCTTAGATTTGTGCACATAGGGTTGCTATAGCCTGTGTTGGGGCTGGGGACAGTGAAGTAATTTATTTAACTTTCCTCACAAAGTTCAAAGGTTTGTACAGAAGTTCATGATGTCTTGTCTAGGGGCAGAGTACTGTCTAGAAGGGGGAGTAGGAGTAAGGAGGAATGCTGTTTATATACATCTGATAGCAACAGTCTGAAATACGTTCTTATATTTTATTTGTTCTTTGAGTTTCATTCCACTCTGACCTCAAGGGGTACAGAGAAGGGGGCTGTCTTTTGGAGGTAGTAGTGAGGAGGGGTGTTGTATATCATGTGACAGCAGATATGACTGTGATCACTTGTGCCTTCACTTTCACTTATGTTCCTTGTTAGGAAAAATAAGACCAGTTTTCATTGCTTATTTGTGACTTTTGTTTAGGCCATCATTGGATCAAAATATTGAAAAAAGCTCTTAAATGCACTTCTGAGCATCTGCAATCCTATGGAATCCAGAGGCCAAGCGGCTCCCAAGCACCTATCTTAATTCAGTTATTTTCCTTGGCCAGTTGTGATCTGTTTGCAGGCATGGTGCCCAGACATTAGGGATAGCATGTAGTATTGAAATTGTGTGTGTGTGTGTGTGTGTGTGTATATATATATATATATATATATATATATATATATATATATATATATATATATCTATATATATATCTATATATATATAAAACATTTTATTTAACATATGTTTATTGTGAAAGAGCCCATTTTCAGAGAAGGCCCACAGAGAAGCCTCCAGACACATGTCTTTGGAATGTGGCAGGAAACCAGAGCACCCCCACACAAACACATGGAGGATATACAGACTCCACACAGAAACCACCCCAGCCAGCAATCAAACCAGCAAATCAGTTGCTGTGAGGCAACAACAGTAACTGCTGCACCATACACACACACACACACACACACACACACACACACACACACACACACACACACACACACACACACACACACACACACACATGTTTATGTGTGTGTGTGTGTGTGTGTGTGTGTGTGTGTGTGTGTGATCTTATACAGTTATACAGTACCTCTCAACTGTCCAGATTTTTACCTTATATTATTAGTCTGTCCCTTATAAAATGTGTGGTTTTCTAGCAAATCAGTGAGGATTGAAGTCACAAAAAATGATACACATTTGAGTTACAGAATTTGTAGGCTTCAGGAAATGAATGCAACACAAAACCTATTAATCTGTCAACTTTCTAAGCTGCTAAGAGCAATATTTACAATCTGTGCCTGCTTTGGTGCCAATTTCTCCTGATTATTTTAGGTTTTGTCCAGATTTCTTGAACTAACAGGTTGAGCGGTATAATATATATATATATATATATATATATATATATATATATATATATATATCTATATATATATATATATATATATATATATATATATATATGTAGGGTCTATATTATATCAGCGAACGCTTAAAAAAGTGAACGCTGATTGATCGATCTTATGTAAGCGAAAGCTTACAATCCCGAACTGTCAGATCAGCGATTTTTTTTCTAGGGAAAAAAATCGCTGATCCAAAACACATACACACAACACAAGCACACCAAACAAACAGAAATCCACACACATACACCTAAAATCTGACACCTAACCCTACACTAAACTATGCACACACCACTAACTATCCACTTACCTTAACCCAAACCCTAACCCTAAGGTCCGTCACTATCGCACACTCACCTCATCCGCTCCCTAACCCTAACTCACCTAAATCCACCCTAACCCTCATGTCCACACAATCGCACACATACCTAACCTGAGCCCTAACCCTAACTCACCTAAACCACCCTAACACTCACATCCACAGAATCACACACTTACCTGAATCCGATCCGTAACTTTCCACCACAGCACTGAAACTACTGAAGCAACAGAAACGGACAAGCAAATTCTTTCCCTAGGAAAAAATTGGGGTTTCTGCTGTTTCGATATTTTTCACTTTTGCTAAAATAAGGTCGATCAATCAGCGTTCGCTTGTTTAAGCGTTTGCTGATCTAATATAGACCCTATATATATATATATATATATATATATATATATATATATATATATATATGCTGTTATAATTGGATTTTGAATACATAGATAATGCGTGTTTATGGGGAGCTGCAGTACTTGAATATGAGCTTGATTGGCAAGTAATTAAAATGTATGAAACCCTTTGTGGGAAAAAAACACTTTTTAATTAATTGTTAATTGTTAGTGCAGAAGGAAAGTTTAGAGTATTGTACTACTGCAGATTTGTAAAAAAAAAGGTTTGTGAGCATAGTGGGAGAAAAATCATAATAGTCAAGTTAAATTAATTAATATCAGAGTTGTATAGGAGTCTCTTTTCTCCCCAAAGCTGTTTTTCTGTGCTGTGCCTTTGGATGGCAGTGTGATTTTGCACTGTGATGCTTGTAAGGAAGAGAGTTTTGTGTTTTTTTTGGGGGGGGGCAGTGGCTTGTTCATGAATGAGAGTAGAGGTGATTGAGAGGTTAGTATCAACGGCGTGTATCCGTGTAGCCACAAAATAACACCAGGAAACTACAAAATTAGGCTCATGTAGTGCCACAGGGAGTCTTTAGGATAAAAATGTTCAAGTACCAGTTGTTAAAACACATAAGCATAACTCCAAAAGAGAGTTATTGTTGCTCATTAACATTAAAAGTCCAACTTTTAATACACATTCAAATATAAATAATTAAAACATGTAAAAATGTTGCTAAAAGCTGTCATAAAATATATAACCAGTTGATAAATTAAAGTTTTGCATCTCTAAACTTCAGTATATAACTGAGTCCAGGAATTGTGATGGCGTTTAGCTTAACTTGCCATATAAATTCTCTTTTCTCTTATTCTGTCTCCCAAGCACCTGCCCCCATGATTTTTTTTTGGAATCATTTCATGTATGCCAAAGAGAAATTTAGTAAAAGAGGGGCAACTGATGGTGTGCTTGTATAGGAAATTATTAATATTTTTTTCTTAGAAACAGGATATAAATTTTCCTGATTCTTCTAGGTTTATAACACCTGTTGAATCACAGTTAATGTGGTCTGTTTATTTCTCTTTGGCTGCAAAACTTTAATTTATCAATTGGTTTTATAGATATATATATATATATATATATATATATATATATATATATATATATATATATATATTGGGGTTTTTAATATGAGTGAGACATAATATGTACTAAAAGTGTTTTAATCATGACAGCTTAGTAATTCTGTTTGGTATGTTCCTTTAAGCAGGCTAATGGATGTGTAACATGTTTAATTGAATTTTATTATATAAGCTGTTAATTTAGTTAATGAAATGCTTTTGATGAAGTCCCAATGTGTCTAGGGATGAAAGTGCTTAACCATTTTATTTTGTGCTGTGATTCAAGTTTTTAATATACTGATGTTTCTTAAACTTTACCAAGACTGGTGTCTTCTCTTTTGGAGTTATGCTTATGTGATTTAACAACAGGTACTTGAACATTTTTTATCCTAAAGACACCCTGTGGCACTATGTGAGCATAATTTTGTAGTGATTGAAAGACTGACCATTTCAAGGATGTAGTGGTGGCAGAAATGGAACATTCTGGAGAAATTATGTCTCTCAGCTAGCCTGGGAATGCACTGGCATCCACCACTGTGAGCTGGAGACTTTTGCTAGGGATAGGAGGTCTGGTCTGCCCTACTCTGGTTATTGCCACTATGACCTTCACCGTGATGGATGATTCGGAAAATGGATGGTTATTTGTACATTTTTTTACACTAAGTGTAGGTCTGTGCATTGCAAAACATTGTCTTTTTGAATACTGGTTTACTGCTTGTTAGAAAAGCATTAACCTTCATGTCTATAGCCTTATAGACCTTTTCTAATGTTTTCTAACATTTGCTGTCAGTTATTTGGGTAAATGTACAGGAGATTTCTTTAAATTCTTAGTTCACCAGTGCATGATCAATCTTGTTTAGCTGACCTGAATTGTAAGGATTCTTTTTCAGTCCTGACTTTTATTACAGAATAAGAACAAATTTAAGCAGATTATTAAAACCACGGCATTATACAATGTTTTCAACAAAGGCTTTAAACAGAGCCCAAAATAGATGCATTCAGGTCCTCTCATCCAAACCCATCAAACTAGGCTTCAGTACACAAGCCATACGTGTTCTGTCCTTGGACTCAAACTGTGGGAATCTAGCAAGTCTGAGGTTCATGACTGATCTTGGTGTTTGGTCATTTCATTGTGACATATCCCTGTGGGGATGTAAGAGGGTTCTTGTTTACATCAGATTTGCTTATACTGGAAAGCTACCCTATCATGAATTGCTCTCTGTTTTGACTCATTACTATGCATACGTTTGTCAATCATGAATTATGGTCTACTGTTTTCATTAAGCATATATTTAGTTGTCACGAGTAAAGCTGTTATTGAAAAGTTGATCTGATGAAGTCCAGTTGGTGAATGAAAGCCCTTATCATAAATAAAAGCCAAGTTAATCTGTTGACTAAATCTGCTTGTTTTTTTCTTCACTACTTTTATAGAAGAAGAATCAATCAACATCTGAAGTTTTGAACCATTTATTACTGTTGCTATTAATTCTAAATTTAATAAGAGTTTTTACTTTTCATTTTTCTCAAATAACAAAGAAGTGAAGGCAGTTTGCTATATTCATGCTAGGAACAGCTATCTCCTCTCAGCTTTGCTGTGTTTTTTCCCTCTTAGGTTAAAGATCACTTCCTATACTCTATATTCCAATCAAAATTAAAAGCACATCTCAGGACACAAGGGAGATGGAAGTCTGCTCTTTCTGGTCATTTCACTTAACCTCCTGCTGCCTTCAACCCCACTGCGTAGCATGCTGTGATATTTTTCATACATGGTAGAATAAAATTTGCAGCTTGAATATTGCATATAAAACTTTCTCTCCTTAAAATTATTGTTCCTTGATGTACATCTTGCATGACAGTATATCAGTTACTGACTGTATATAATGAATGCATATATTGTGTTTTGTTTTTCATTCTGTATGAAGTATCATTTATCTATTGCCTTTTCACTGAGACTGAAATAGGTTAATTGGAATCTGTGCTCTACCCCGGGTCAACAAATTAAAAATATATATAAAATAAGTAAATTAAAATTAAAATGTCTGGCATTGTTGACTGATTGTAATACTGAATAATCTAACAGAAAATCAAACATTTATGAGGGACCTGGCAAAAATATAAGTTGAAATCACAGAGACCTGAGAGGTATGGTGGGTGGCATTTATAGAAAACTGGTCACTGAGATGTGCACAAATTAGCTATAATTGCTGGGGCAATCCATGTTGGAAAATGAGTAGCTGATGCTGTTTGCTCATTATGCTGTCTTTGTGATTTGTGGAAGCAACTCAGAATACTTTAATGTGCGACAACAGCTTGAGTGAAGCAAAGGTGAAATACATTGGGCCAAGTTCCGTAAAGTTTGTGAAATCCAGCACATTGCATCAATATCAGTGTAAGAGTTGTGGATAAGCCTGCAATATGTAAATATACCTCAGTGAACATACAATATCTCAGGGGTCTACATTACGTAGTCGAAGGAACTAAAAGTTGAATACCCTTTCATCGACAATTATGTGTTTAACCTACACTTAAGCGAACTGCCACATCATCAATTTTTTTCCAAGGGAAGAAAATCAGTTGGCTGTTGTTTTACATCTGCCCTTTTCCCCACTGTAGTGTGATCTCAAAGTTAGTATAATTAGTTAGGGGGTGGGGGAGCACAGCCCCCCCACATTGGGGGTTGTGGGGGGCAAATCCCCCACTTTATAATGTTTGTGATATTGTGTCATGTATAGTTGGCCTACAAATGTTTTCCATTGGAAAAAAATCGGCGATGTGGCCGTTCACTTAAGTGTAGGTTTGACACGTATCTGTCGATGAAAGGGTATTCGGGTTTTAGTTCCTTCGACTATGTAATATAGACCCTATCTTACCCTTTCTCAGTAGTAACGGCGCATTGCATTTCAGTCACAGCTACTCCATATTCCAATCACAAAGAAAAATGTCTCACCAAATGTGATGTACATTAACAAAGTTATAAAAACACTATCACAATCAAAGTTGCCTGACATTCGTAAATGCTTATTGACAACAGAATCTCTCCAGTAAGCTTAGAGATAATGATGGAATATCTTTGTAAGTACTTTATTATTATTTGTTATTAAAATATACTAGCTGTCACTTACAGATTTTGAATTTAATAAAGGCAATCATGGCCACATCGCCACAGCTAACACTAACTAACAATGGGCGTGGGACAAGTGAGGGCAACACAGGTGATACACACCCAAGGAAATAGGGAACTAGAAAAGCAGACGTGGGGTATAGGTGAAGAAGAGGGACACACAAGAGGGATGTTGGAATAGGAAAATCTGAGGTACAGTCAGAGGGGCATGAGTAATGTTTTTTTGGAGGGAATAGGCCCCATTTTTTATGAATGGAGGGAAAGGTAAATACAAGGAAAGAGGAGGAGAACACCATCTCAACAGGTATACCCGTATAACAAATATACTACACATGACAGAAAAAGGTTGGAAATAAACATAAGGTAGTTTACACAGCATGCACACTGCACAACACAGGCAATGGAAAGTTGACAAACAGGATGGGGATGCATGCCAGCCATGGTGAATGCAGAAATACATATGTACCTATGCACTATTATGTTAGGACATATTGCAAACTGTGTAGCAGTAATGCCTGGATGTGTATGACCCGATGGTAGTTGTGTGTTGTAGTGTAATAAATAGGGATCGCTGTATATATTGGATAAATAATACAATATTTGAGTAGTCTGTCAGCAGTGCAAGTGTAAACCAAGCAACATCACAGATGAGCAAATGCAGCTCTTGGAATGCCAGATAATACCAGAAAGGACAGAACAGAACCTGTGACCATATGAAAGGAAAACAACCAAGCACTGTACCAAACAGCAGCACTGGTGTAAAGCATCAAACTGGCTACCTACACATGTTCGTGTACACAACCTAAACAGATATGCAACAGAATGCATATGTCACACACATATGCCATGTCAAAGACAACACACAGGTGTAGGTGTATATCTATGTGCTTCAGTGGTCTAACAGGAAATTATTTGAAAGCAATGTTAATATGCATACACATGCAAACTCCATGTAATAATAATATATGGTGACAAATTTAACATTATTACTATATAAACAGTACCAGATTGCACATATAAATTTAAATAATATGCACTGGTTAATCTATAGCACACAAGTATAACAAGAGCAAGGATGTAGTGCAACAATAGCCAGTGACTTGTGTGCAGATGTCCTGCATCTGTATAATGTCCATAGAATTGATGCACGTTGATCTTGTAACAAAAAAATACATGAAAATGGATGAGAATTCCAACAAAGATGAACATATATCATGTATATGTGCAAAATATATGACATACATACAAAGGTGGAACGGAGGTGTACAACAGGCCCACATCAAGGAAGATATGACATAAAATCTCCATAAGCAAACAACAAACTACACTGAAGCAAAAGTCAAGAGAATGGGTCTGCATAAATCACATGGACAGTATTGTGCAATCATATAACAGCAAGAGGCATAGGTAAGTATGCTAAGAATTGGCATTGCATGTCATGCCAATTTAAACAACATGTGGAATAAGCACCTGCATTTAAATGTCACTGACCCTGGTTATTACTGAGCAGAGGATAGCCCTGTGAGCAACATTACACCACCTTAACATGAAATCATTGACTGCTCACAGTTCCAATGCACAATGGTGTGTCTCTATAGATCAAAATATGTGCAGAAACATGTACATAAATCATTGAATATGTACATCATTTGCCAAAATGTGTGAATTTATGTGAACAAGGAATGGATATAGAAATATAACACAGGCGAAAGGAGGCATACTGTACTGTTACTGAATAAAGTATCATTACCATGGTGTATACATGAATGTTATATTGGAGGTATATGCATTTAGTAAAGGAGGACTGCCCATATGTATGAGATCCATTTAGATGACACAACATTGCATCGGCATTGCCAACACATGCCATACACAATGCCAATATGAGAGTGGGACAGCATGACAACTATCATCCAAAACACAGGGGCAAGGACATGTCTTTCAGTTGCACATATATTACATGACAATACACAAATCATACCCATACTACTGTGGTATTGGTGGAATATAGACAATATTGTTGTGAGTTGCTGGCAGTAAAAACGTCACACATCTGCAGTGTACGTTTGGACCTATACCACATAACTATGGCAAGAAAATGCTATGCATGCACAAGTGTGCATATACAGTCCAATCACTGATATGGCAAACACCGTGGTGGCAGCATTACAGAAGTGGCTCAAACAGACAATACATATGGAGATGAGGGTCTGCCCTGATGGGGATGAACATCACAAATGATCTCTCAGGCTATCTCTCAGAATGAGTCACGCATAGTCTGTGCCCAGTGGCGGCTGATGACTTCAAATCAAAGGGGGACTGCAGGTGACAGCTGAATGGGTGGGCCAATGGGAAGGGGTGTGGCCAACTAGAAAGGGGCTGAGCTATGCTCAAAAACACCCAAAAACTGGAACTTAAATTAAATACGCTGCCCTGGGTGCTAAACCATCATTATCAGATTCCAATCAAGACAAAATGAAGTGTAGAAGAAAAAATATTTCAATGCATTTGCTACATGACAGCTTCATTAATATCTAAATGGAAACATAAAGGTTGTGAGGCATAAAAATAAATTACTTTTTAAATACATTACTGGAATGCCAGTCAAAATCAAGTATAAGAAAAACAAGTAGCACTCAACTCAAACTACTTCTTCTTGCACTGCAGTTCTAATTATAATATATATTCAGCCTTATAAAAGTACCACATAACACGCTAAAAGTAGCAATCTCTGTGATACCTCCACTTGTAAAGATGTTTATCCAAAAAAGACCTGCTGCCTGACAACAACCATCTACTTGTTTCATGGGGAAAACATGATCAAAGTAAAAAATGAACAGCAAACAAGAAACAAGCTCGAGATAAATTGCTTAAAGGATTACTGTACAAGTTATGGACCACACGTGATAGATTGGCATTCTATTTATTTTATGGGTAAAGCCTGCAAAGATGACTGCACATCTCAAACAAATGTAATGAGCTTCTGTAAATTATTGTAATCCTGTCCTTTATTACAAATACTGTCAAATACATTTCAATACCTAAGGCTTATACATTATCTAGTTATATAAATATTCCCTGCATGGCAGCAACAAAAAGGCTTTCAATGTTGGTAATTCTTTAACAGTATGCTTATTAAAGCTTACCTGCATCTTACAATCTCAGACAAGCTTACCTTTAAAGCATTGCTACTTAAACACAGAGCAACAGGCACTGAAACAGCATGCATTTTCTGAATAATAAGCATAAATGAACAGTATAAAAATATGACAGAAAACCAGAACATTCTGCAAATTCAAGGACAGATGAAAAGCCACTATAGTACTTGTGTCTACCTTGGATAGGGGGATACTCTGCACACTTACACTACATAACTGCTCCTTGCCTTGCTTGGACACATCCAGAGTCACTACATGGAAACTCCAGCTCTATTCAGTCACATACCGTCTGCTCAGAGGTGACATGTGCCTGACATACAAGGCCATGTCCAACCCGGAATTAATGGACATGCTCTACCTCAAAATCCACCAAAACCACTAGAGCAAGTGACTTAAACCTTAGCACAGATATAAATAGGACGTGCTGGAGGGATAGATTTATCACCAGAGAGACTCTATACTGTGGAATGTCCATGTGAGGCAGAGCACCTCGCTGGCTCATTCAAGAAGAAATCTTGACCTGTGGATGATGGATCGTAGGTTTACGAATCATCTCTCTCTGTGTGTCACTGGACAGACAGCACAACAAACTACTAATGGGCACATTTTTTTTTTATATAAGGTGTAAAAACTTCACAAAAGGCTAGCTAGGCTTATAAATGCCTTAGGGCAGATAGCCTAGTATAAACCTATGAACCTATGAACCTATGGGGGAGTGGGGTGCAACAAGTATGTCGCAATTTGAAATGTCTATGGCTGACGGTGATGGCCCTGACACATTTGTCATACCTCTCAACCTCAGAGCAAGAAATCTGGACAAAGCCATACATAGAAGTGGGACAAAGGCCCAAATATAAGGACAATTTTTAAATATTGCTCTTATAAACTTAGAAAGATAATAGAATAGTAGGTCTTGCATTCATATGAATTTTGTGAAGGGTATGAAATCTGAAACTGAAATGTCTGTCATTATTTTCTAACTTCAATCTTTAATGATGGGCCACTAATTTGCCAGAAAACAACAATTTTATGAAAAACGGACCAAAAATGTGATGCAAAAATATAAAACAGCTACACAATACAGCTGGGAACCTGTCAAAAAAGGGACACTTTTTAAATATTAGTACTGTTAACATTTATGTTGGTGTTTGAATATCAAATGTATAACATGTGTCTGTACATGTACTGAGTCATATGAACAGCCATCAGTTAACATAATGTTATAATGAAACAGCTGAGCCAGGCAACATGGTCACTGGCTGATCCCACATGAGTTTTTGGAACAACACAATAGTAATAATGTGCAATCCTAAACATAGTGACAGCCTGTGACATATGAAGATCTAGTATATGTTGTATAAGCACTATTGTCTATCTACAAATGTGTGAGTGCCCTATGTGACTGCCATGCATTGGCCCAGTAATCAAGGAGCCTTAATCTTCACCACTAACACCAGTGAGGGGTGTCCACATTGGGAAGGATAACAAATACACACACAGTAAAGTACAATTTCCCTTAAGAAAACACAGAGATCACAGTCAGTCTGGGGCTGGTTTCTCCCTTTCTCTCCAGATCCCCAATAAGACTCCCCACTGGCACAGCTATAGGGTACAGATCTCAGCCAGGTAGTCAAGCCAAAACCTCCAGTGCCCTCTCTGTCCAGCCAGAGCTTTGTGTCCCTGTCCAAGTAGCTGAGACACACACACTTTGAGATTTGGATTATATAAACACACAGACACTCCTGGGGAAGGCTGGCATAGGTTGTCTGACAATGCCCCCTCCTGCCAGGTTATAAGGTAGTAATCACTGCCACCAACTACTATTATCAGCTACTAAAAAGGCCCTTACCAAAGGGTGTATGATTATACTGTGCAATATTATCCAAATAGTAAGTGGACGAACAGCAAGGCTTATTGGAGTGGCTTTGTACATTATCACCAAATATATGCAAGTACACTAGAGCTTAAATTATCTCTACAAAAAACAGCCACAGTTGAAAGGTTTAAAATATTTAATAATAAATAATGAAAACACAAGACATATCTTCTCAATTCAACGTAGTGTTGTCAAGAGTTCAGAAATCACAGGAAAATGCTTAAAATAATACTGTAGAATAGTCTGACATAAATATAGAAAACAGCTAGACAAAATTTGACTAAATTCCTATCTAATTCTAAGAGCAATCACAGTTCTAAATAAACTTACATACAGAGCAAAGGCAGAGTACTGGTGAGTGGTCAGTTCTGAAGACAAATGCAAAATGCTATCTCTCTCTGAGATCTCTTAAATGTGTAATACGTCACTGCTGACTCATTTTAGATTACATCATTCTTCTCTGGTTCCTAGGCTAACAGAAACCCAGCGTTTTAAAATTTCTTTGATCTTGCACCTGGTCAGGAAGCTACAGCAAGAAAAGACATTATATTTGCAAAATCTAGCAATTAACTCTGGTCTTAAAACAATAGAAGGAATTCCTTAGTCCAGACATTATGTCTCTAAACTTTGAGATCAAACAGTCATACATTGCTTGACTTATCAGCTTTCTTCTAGCATAATGCACTGTGGTTACATTTTTAAGTTCAACATTTAACACAGTTTTCTTACATTTAAGAGGACAAACCTGTGGACTATATTTGTATTTACAATGACATTGAATTATCTACAAAATTCTATCTAACTAGGCTGGCAGCCTTCACATATCTTCATATATCCCCCCCTCTGAGAACTCAAGCTAATTTTTCAATTAACCCTTGAGAAACATTGCTTGAGAGTTAGGTCTATCTAAGTATACCTAACCCCATTCCCTGTCTTGAGAGCCCATCTGCATTGGTGTTGCTAACCCCACTGAGGTGCTGCATTGATATATCATATGCTTGCAACCCTAGGCTCCATCTTAGCAACCTGGCATTTTGCTGGCTGGCTTGGTGTAACCATGTTAGGGGATTGTGATCTGTAACTACAGTGGGTTTTCTTCCATACAGATAAGGCTGAAGTTTCTGCAGTGTCCACACTATGGTTGGACATTCTTTTTCTACAGCTGCATAGCATTCCTCCCTGGATTGGAGCCTACAACTGAGATAAACCACTGGGTGCTCTTCTCCCTCTGAAGTAATCTGGCTAAGTACAGCCTCCACCCCATGGTTTAAAGCATCCACCCGCACAACAAATTATTTGCTGTAATCTGGACTGGCTAACACAGGGGATCCTTCTAAAGCTTCTTTAAGCTTCTGGAATGCCTGCTCACATACTGGGGTCCACACTACCTTATCTGGCCTGTTCTGCCTTGTCAAGTCTATGAGGGGAGCAGCTATGGTACTATAACTGGGGATGAACTTTCTATAGTACCCTGCTATCCCTAAGAATGTCCTCACCTGCTTTTTGGTAACAGGTGCAGGCCATGCCTGAATGGCTTCCACTTTGGCAGGTGCTGGCCTGATCTTACCACTCCACACTCTATGTCCCAGGTAGGAGACCTCTGCTATACCCACTTGACATTTTCTGGGCTGAATGGTCAGCCCTGCCCTCTGTAGTCTGCCCAGTACCTCCCTGACATGTTGAAGGTGCTCTTGCCGGGAATGGCTGTAGATGGCAATATTATCTGGGTAAGCAAGGGCAAAGCTTCCTGCTCCTACTAGGATATGATCTACCAGCCTCTGGAAAGTTGCTGGGGCATTTTTCATCCCAAAGTGCATCGTTGTGAACTTATACAAGCAAAAGGAGTCACAAAGGCGGACCTCTCTCTAGCGCTGGGAGTCAAGGGCACCTGTCAGTAACCCTTGGTAAGATCAATGGTGGTAAGATACTTAGCCCCACCCAGCTGCTCTAGGGCCTCATCTGTCCTAGGCATGGGGTAAGCATCTGACTCTGTGTGACTAATTTCCTGTAGTCCACACAGAACCTGGTGCTGCCATCCTTCTTTGGCAACAGCACCACTGAGGAGGCCCGGGGAGTGTTGGACTCTTGAATTACCCCTAGTTCCATCATTTCCTGTATCTCCTCCCTCAGAGTCAGTTTGACTCTCTCAGGCACCCTATATGGGGCCTGCCTAATAGGCCTTTGGGGTCCTGTGTCCACCTGGTGCTGCACCAGGTGAGTGCACCCAGGTTTCCCAATGAGCATGTCCCCAAACTTCTGTAACACTGCTCGGATTTCTCAAACCTGGGTAAGAGATAGCTGCTGGGACATTGCTACCCCTTACACTGAGGTGTCAGTCTGAGCCTCACTGAGGATATCAGTCACCAGATCTCCCTCAGACTTCTCCTGCAATCCACTGCAAATACACAGCACAAGGGCCTCCCTATCATGGTAAGGTTTCATCATGTTAACATGGTACAATTTGTGCCCCTGCCTCCTGCCTAGTAGTTCTACCAGCTTACTACTTTGTAGGGTCCATCCCAGGCTGCATGCAGCTTGTTGTGTCTGACAGGAATGAGAACCATTGTCTGCTACCCTACGGCATACTCTCTAGCTTGAGCATTCCTGTCATACTAAACCTTTTTCTGTTGTTGGGCTTCTAACAGGTTTTCCTGGGCCAAGCCCATGTGTTCCCTGAGCCTTGTCCTAAGGTTTAGGACATATGCCACAACAGACTCATTGTGAGACTCACACTCACCTTCCCACTCACCTCAAATTAAATCTAGAGGTCCCCTCACCCTATGCCCATACAGCAACTTAAAGGGTGAAAAGCCTGTGGATTCTTGGAGAACCTCTCTGTAAGCAAAACAACGGATGAGGCAAATATTTGTCCCACTCCCTCTTAAAATGGTCTGCAAATGCCTGTAGCATGGACTTGATTGTAAAGTCTAACATCTCAACAAGACCATTAGTCTGGGGATGGTAGGAGGTGGTCTTCAGGTGCTTCACCCCACAGTACTTCCACAGACAAGCCAGCAGGTCTGACATGAAATTGGCACCTCTGTCAGTCAGTATTTCTTTTGGGAAGCCTACCTTGTTGAAAATCTCTAACAAATCATTTGCCACCTTTTCTGCCTCAATGAAGGACAAAGCCACTGCCTCAGGGTATCTTGTAGCATAATCTACTACCACTAGGATACACTTTTTCCCTGTGGCACTTGGGGTACTCAGAGGCCCGACAATATCCATAGCTACCCTCTGAGATGGCTCCTCAATTATAGACAAATGCATCAATGGAGATCTCACCTTGTCTCCTGCCTTGGCTACCTTTTGGCATTGCTCACAGGTCCTGCAGTTCCCTGTTACATCTCTGGAAATTCCAGGCCAATAGAAGTTCTGCATAATATGTCTCTGTACATTTTATGCCCATATGACCTGCTAAGGTAATGTCATGGGCTATGGCTAGAAGAGCCAGTCAGTAGGCTGTAGGCACTACCAACTGCTGTATTCTCTCACCTTCTAGCCCTCCCTCAGAGGTCCACTTTCTATATAGTAACCCTTTGTCCCAGTATACAAATTCCCCCTTCCCTTGAGAATCAAGTGACTCACTTGCTACCTGCCTCAGGCCTTGCAATGTAGGATCTGAGAGCTGAGCCTGTCTCAACTCTCTCTTTGTAATCCCTCCCAGCTCCCCTTCCACAGGAAGTCTGGCATCCTCTGACAGTGGTGCCTCACTGTCAGCCTGGGTACTACTACTCACCTCTACCTTTGCAGTCACTCTGTCCAAGGGAACATCAGCACCCACAAGCAGCTGTGGCTCACTTTCAGTCTCACTGCTACAGAGTAGCTCCCTTGCTGAAGTAACCATATCACCAGTCTTGGCTACAAGTATGTGGTCTGTCTGGGTCTCCCCAGGCTACCAGACCCACATGCTTGTCTCGAAGTCTGACTGTGTGTAACTGCATAAACACATGGTACTGCCTCATCAAAATCTTTCCCTATCAGGACATCTGCAGGATGGTAGTTTGGTACTCTTGTTGTCTCAAGACAATGTACTAGTGGCATTTTGTCTTTCCTACTTACTGACTCTCTCACCTTTTCCTCCCCACCTTGCCTCCATGGACATCTGTATGCCACATGGCCCCATTGGTTGCATTCAAAATATTTAACCCTATGTCCTGGATGTGTACCTGGACTAGTGGCTTCCCCTGCTACTGGCAGATTCTGTTGGGGCAGTCTAGGCTGCCCACCATGGGTTTCTTTAGACCAATGAGCAGTACTGGAGGTGCCTTTCCTGTGCAGGGATACCCTGCTTGCTAGGTATAGGTCTCCCTTCTTCCCCAATTCATCTGAAGTAGCCCATTGTCTATCAGCTAACCAGATCTTCATGTCCTCAGACAAAGTGCTAAGGGCTTGTTCCCTCACTGAAATGTCTGCCAGCCTTTCAAAAGTGGTGATCTGATATCCACTCACCCACCTGTGAAAATAAGTGCTAAATTCAGCAACATATTCACACACACTTTCATCTGCCTTGCGTATATGCTCACGAAACTTTTCCCTATGTTTCAGGCGTTAGATTAAAAAATTCTAATAAACAATTAATTACAGCATTATAGTTAAAATAGTCAATATCAGATAATTTGGAAAGTACATTTGCAGCTTTACCATGGAGTAATGGGGCCAGGAAATGTACCCAGAACCTTTGGTCAACATCATACTGTTTACATACCCTCTCAAACATATGAATTAAACTATCAAAATTATCTGTCTCTGCAAACTGCGGAAGAAATTTACTGACCTTTTATGCTTCTGGGGTTTGGTTACTCCCTTCATCATTACCTCCATGACTCTGGTGAAGAGTCAGCATCTCCTTTTCATGCTGCCTTTGGCTCTCTTTTTCCTCAGCTTCCATGTGTAGCAGTTTCTCATTCTCCTCAGCCTGTAGACATTTCAGTCTCTCTGCTGCTTCTGTTTCCAAATGCCTGGCCTCCAACTCAAGTCTCTTTAGCTCCAGATGGAATTTTAAGTCCTCTGCAGAATGGTTGACCTGTCCATCTCCTTGACCAGTCTGATCATCCTCCTGATTGCTGTTTTCTGATGCAACTGTGACCAAAGCTGCAATCATGTCTGCTTTAGTCAGGTTTCCTTGCACCAGTCCCTTAGCCTGGCACATCTCAGCCAACTGGCTCATTGTCAGCTTGCCATACTCCTCTGCTGACATGTTTTCCTGCTCTCCCTGATGAGCTAAGCTAACAAAAGAAATAAAACAGTTTTGATCTGTACTCTGAATATTCACTGTGTGGCTGATTTAGAGTAGAAAAACACCTTCAGCGATCACTGTACATAAGCTATAGGAATTCACTATCCTCACCACTATAAGCCATTGCCAACCAATTAATATGTGGTGTGGATATCCCACCACTGCCAACCAATTAATATGTAATGCCCATGCACTAGCCCAGTAATCAAGGAGCCTCAATCCTCATCACTAACACCAGTGAGGGGCATCCACATTGGGAAGGATAACAAATACACAAAACAGTAAAGTACAATTTCTCTTAAAAGCACACAGAGATCACAGTCAGTCTGGAGCTGGTTTCTCCCTTTCTCTCCAGATCCACAGTAAGACTTCACATCCTGCCCAAGTAGATAACACACACACACACTTTGAGATTTGGTTTATATATACACACATACACATGCACACACACACACACACACACACACACACACACACACACACACACACACACACACACACACACACACACACACACACACACACACACACAGACACTTCTGGGGAAGGCTGGCACAGGTTCTCCAGCTATGCCCTTTCCTGCCAGGCTATAAGGTAGTAATCACTGCCACCAACTACTTTTATCAGCTACTAAAGAGGCCCTTACCAAATAGTAAGTGGACGAACAGCAAGGCTTATTGGAGTGGCTTTGTGCAGTATCAACAAATACATGCAAGAACTCTAGAGCTTAAATTATCTCTACACAAAACACCCACAGTTGAAAGGTTTAAAAATGTTTAATAATAAATAACGAAAACACAAGACAAATCTTCTCAATTCAACACAGTGCTAGTCAAGAGTTCAGAAATCACAGGAAAATGCTTAAAATATTACAGTAGAATAGTCTGACATAAATATAAAAAACAGCTAGACTAAATCTGACTAAATTCCTATCTAACTGTAAGATCAATCACAGTTCTAAATAAACTTACATATAGAGCAAAGGCAGAATACTGGTGAGTGGTCAGTTCTGAAGACAAATGCAAAATGCTATCTCTTTCTCTCTGAGATCTCTTAAATTGGTAATACATCACTGTTGACTCATTTTAGATTACACCATTCTTCTCTGGCTCCTAGGCTAACAGAAACTCAGAGTTTTAACATTTCTTTGATCTTGCACCTGGCTAGGAAACTACAGCAATAAAAGACATTATATATGTAAAATCTAGCAATTAACTCTGGTCTCAAAACAAAAGAAGGAATTCCTCAGTCCAGACATTATGTCTCTGAGCTTTGAGATCAAACACTCATACAATGCTTGAGTTATTAGCTTTCTTCCAGCAGAGTGCACTGTGGTTAAATTTTTCAAGTTCAACATTTAACACAATTTTCTTACATATAAGAGGACAAGCCTGTGGATTATAATCATATTTACAATGACACAAAATTATCTACAAAATTCTATCTAGCTAGGCTGGCAGCCTTCACATATCTTCTTCACACCCTACATACAGTTATTAGCAATCACTAACCTGCAAAATGTTTGATGCTGTATGCTGAATATGTAACAGACAGTTAGTAATACTGAAACTGAATGCCTATGTCCACAAATATCCCTATACCCAGGGACAAAAATAATGTTTTAACCAAATCACAAAATATATTGCAGATAGATGAAACACTCACAAATAATGCTTTAACCAAAACACAAAAGATATTGCAGACAGATGCAATACCCACAAATAATGTTTTAACCAAAACACAAAAGATATTGCAGATAGCTACCACACCCACATTGAACTAAAGGACATAGTCAACAGTCTGATAACAACATTTTTGTAGACTAATACAGCACTCACTTAAGCAAGAAAAGCATATATAATAGACATGCTACACCCAATGTATACAAGCATTGCACTACCTAAATCCAAGACAACCAATATAAACTTGTATACAATATTTCTACAATTAAAAGCACTTTGACAGTTACACATAAATGACTGTCATTTAGGTTGTGGCCTACACTTCAAACTTTTATCTTCAGCAAACATGACTTACTGATAAATGATATATAAACATAGTTTAAGTAATTCATACTTGTAAACATGGGTATTGTCTAAATATTGCTCTTACCTTATTAATGCATGGTGATTATTCTTGCATTGCAAGTAGTATACGGTAATGTCAAAAACACAAGCCTGTAGCAATGATCACATCTATTTTATTTACAAAAACAAAGTCATCAATATACATATCTTTCTGTGCTGCTCCTCTAGCCTGTGCCTCCACTCAATGCACAGGGCACAATTACGACTACGGTCCTCATTACCTGCAAAAAGTAAATAGCATGTATGACTTGTGTAGGTTAAAATAACAGCGATATACATTGCTCAGATCTGGTTCTTAAACTTTTAATTTGAAGCACATCACAGATTCACTATATACATTTGCAAATGTCACGCACACAGTCCTTTACATCTTGGAAAAGAATTGAACACAAATTAGAAGACCTGCGATTCAAACCTGCAACTCTAAGCTACAGCCACACTATAACCCTGACACCTACCTGCTAGATAATCCATCTTACATGAGATCATATGGTGGAAATGCAGTGAAAAGAATTGGACGTATGAATGTGCAGGGATGGGGTACTAATAGGGATCCAGATTATGCTTTGCAAAAAGTACAATGTGCTGTTTATTCATGAAAATAAAATTGTAAGCATGAATGCGTGCCAGCACATTGATCAAAACAGAATTCCACAACTGTAAACTTTCATTTTTCAGAGAGTGGAACATTGTCATATAACAGATAGCTGCTGTTAACAGGCCACTATAAAGTTCTGTACATCATGAACAAATTAATGTATTTTATGTGGGAGGACAGACATTTATTGGCAAAGTAAAAATTACAACTCAAAATTGTACATGATATTAGGGTATCTCCCTGTTTTACAGTCTAAATGTATGTCTGACCATCTCATTCTCTCCAAATATAAGGATGAGAAGGTTGTTGAATTCAAATTAATAAAGAAAGATACAGTTATACATGGAATTCAAGTTGCAAATACGAGCATTTTCCACAAAACTTTCTGGCAGAAATATACCAGTCTGTTCCAAGCTTTACACATAATACTGTAGTAGAAGAGGTGCTGCTGGCAGAACATTACGAATTACAGAGATATCCATACATTCAATTAATAATTAAGGTAGTTGTAAGCATGTTCAAATAACCTTTAATATCAATAACCAGGTATGCAGAGCAGCATTTTTGAAAATGTTTGAAAGACGCAATGATCATAGTATAATGAGAACTCTCCCCTGTGTGGAAGTGGATGTACACCTAGCCAAAATATATGTTTGCTAGCCTGTTGCTTTACATATATTCGTATTCCTGCAGATAATGAATGAATATGGAAACATCCAACACATAAATGGTATAACCCCTCATGTTCCACAAAACTGCTAGATATCATCAAGTTTTAGAACATAGAACATATTTTTAGACAGTTGGACATGCATTGCTCTTGTGTTAAAAATAAGACTTTAATAGTAATGTGCACTTATAAAGCAGAATGAAATAAAGTTATTTATGAGTTAGTAGTCACGCATAGACAGGTAGACTAGGCAATACTGTTGAAGTATTATGAATAACGGAGAAATGTTTAGTCATCAGCGGCCTGGGTGGTATAGATGTCAGTGATACATGACCATTGCGTTAAATGATGTCCTTATATGTTGGAAAACAGATACAGCTAAAACATTCAATATTATGTACATGATAAACATTATTAAACAAATAAACCCAGTGGGAATAAAACTCATAATTACAGGGAGAACAGTCACCTTACCTTTATTAAACAAATAAACTCCATGTGAATAGAGCCCATAATTACAGGGAAAACCTTGCTTTCTTAATTATCCAGATGAGTTAATTGTCAGAACAGCTACTTAAGGGTTTTAAAAGGCATGCATCTGATATAAATGTGACACAGCTGTTTCACTGAATTCCTTAGGAATGTACAGGTATACTTAGGATTGTGACACTTACTGCAGGCACCCCTGCACTCCAGTCCAGTAGGTTCATGTACATCATCAATGCTCTTTCACAATCTGGTTCCAGATGTCAATTCTTATGAAGTTTCATGGTCTGGCTCTCATGCGATGCTCCACTCCAATATAGATGGTCAGCATCTGGGTGGTCTCCTTCTCACTCCAATTGGGTGCCTGTACACATTGAAGCCTCCTGGAAGTAGCCATCTTGATGATAATGTTAAGAATTTTGATATATCACAATTCAATAAATTGCTCGTGGAGGTCCCACTCAGTTTGCAGGTAGCAATGGTCTGATCTGTAAATGTATCAAAATCAGTATTTAAAAGTGGAGTTTATGGCATGTTATCAGATCACTGGAAAATAACAGGCATGTGCCATATATGGCCCCTTTTAATGAAGGTACTTGCACTGGGCATCTTCCCATTATACTGTGATATTGGCTAATGTGCTGAATTTTGAGAACTTACATATATATGCACAAATGGGATTCCAAAACCTTGA
>NC_056727.1:607168214-607185714 GCF_019279795.1 Protopterus annectens | reverse complement strand
ACTTGCAACTGTCTTATGCATTTTCTATATTTCTTGCCTTCTCATCTGATCCTTCTTTCTTTTCTTTTTTGGCACATTCAGTAGCTGCCTGATTTTTATCTGCTTCAGGTTTGATTTCTATTCCTGCTTAACACTGATAAGCTTCTGCTGGACTAAGCAGGGATGTTGTCTTACCCTTATTCTCCTCATGTTTCAAAACTTTCACTATGTTTGGGTCTTGTGAGATCAGCTGATATGTATGTAATCTTTTGATATGTGGATCTATACATGTAATCAATGTTGAGAAAACCCATACCTCCTTCAGAATGGGGAATATATAATCGTGGTATACACTGATTTTTATAAATCATTTCTTGAGCATGAAGCATTTTTCTTGTTTTCCTGTCCAACTCACGTAGTACCTTTTGGGGCCAGTCGATTACTCCAAACTGTAAGTTAGGATAGGAAGAGCAAATCGCTTTATAGCCTGGACTTTGTTGCTAGATGCCCACACTGTTTTCAGGATTAATTTAAGTCTTCAAAAATACTCCTTACTAAGTTTTATTCGCATTTGTTCATGTGTTATTGTCGATCCTTCATCAGTTCCCAAATATTTATACACTCCCTCCTGCTCAAGTTCCTTTATATGACATTCTGTCCCAAAATGATATTCTCTTGGTGCTGCAGTTTTCCTGCTTTAAAGGTTGCTTTTGCACATTTATCAAGAACAAATGACATTCTTATTTCATCTGAGAACGTTTTGGCCACTTGTAGTTGTGCTTTCAGTTCCTCATCTAATGAACTATAGAGTTTTAAAGCATCCCTCAAAAAGGAGATGAGAATTCTCTGCACTTTGTTGTTTCTTAGAAGTCAAATTCTGGCTGTGACCTCATTTGTTAAGTAGACAGTTTAATGGATTAAGGGCAAGACTAAAGAGCAGCGCTGGCAAAAACTCAATCTTGAATACCCCCCTTTTGAATTTTTATCCCTTGAATAATAATTTATTTATTTATTTTTTATTTGTAGTTTGTTATTTATTTGCAGTTTGTTAACCAGGAAAGTTCATTGGGCCAAAATGAGCCCGTTTTCAAAGGAGGCCCGGGGAGAAAAGCTCCATATACAATTATTACAAAGCTAATATCAACAAAGTTAAGTACAATACAATTTTGTGTGAACCAAGGTGGAAGGAAGCACCAGGGAGTCGAAGTCCAAAAAAATTGTTTATTCAACACAACAGAATTAATGCTTGCATAAACTCCACATACGCTTTTGTGGTTACTTATCAAAACATCTACTCTTCATAACATCTAAACTCAAAACATCAAGACCATAACATCTAAACTTCAAAACATCTAAAACTCATAACATCGAATCTCAAAACATTGAAAACTACAAAGCAACTATAAATAACATCCCACAGAGTTTTTACTGTTTATGCAGGGGGGCAAACCCCCCCCTGCACCCCCACACCCTCCCGTAAATTAAATATACCAACTCCAGTGTCGCACTACAGTGGGGGAAAAAGTTAATTTCCTAACCCACTGTAGTGCGACCTTGGAGTTGGTATATTTAATTCTGTATGGGGCGCCGGGGTGCAGGGGGGCTTGCCCCCCTGCATAAATGTAGCAAACAGTGTGTGGGATGTTATTTATAGTTGCTTTGTAGTTTTCAATGTTTTGAGATTTGATGTTATGAGTTTTAGATGTTTTGAGGTTTAGATGTTATGGTCTTGATATTTTCAGTTTAGATGTTACGAAGAATAGATGTTTTGATAGGTAACCATTTTTATTCGTGAACAACTTCATCAGAATAACATTAAAACCCATCCACTGATCCTAACATACCCTAACAAAATATTAACTAACCAACAACAGATGATATTACCTAATTGGAAAGATCCCAAAACCTAATTGGAATAAGTAGGTGGCAGTAATATACCTAAACTATTCCAGGCAAAACTAATATAATAGAAGCTTCCTATATAAAAACACAATGAACATGAAATAAAAAACAACGAATACCTAACCATATGCAAAATTAGAACAGAAATAAATATATATATAAAAAACATATATTACAATCAATATGTGAGTTAAAAAATAATAAATATTAATATGTAATATAAAAATATATATAAAAATATAAGGTGCCATAGAATAACAAACTTTACAATTTTGCAGCCCTGAGCTTAAGTAAAGGGGCCAAGGAAATATTTTCATTTAATCCGGGAGGTTTAGCTGCCTCTAGAGTAATTTGCCATAATAATTCTTTGTACTCCATGGTGGTCTCCCAGCTACCTTCCCTGGCATCAGCAAACACTACTTTTAAGACAAAAAATACAAAAATTGCTTGAGGGCAAACTAGCGAGTGTTTATATAGGGCATTATTCACGTTTCCCTTTCTAATATCATATAAATGTTCATAAATTCTTATCTTACGTTTTCGCTCTGTTTTGCCCATATAAAAACTGCTACAGATTTTGCATGTTGCCAAGTAAACTAATCTACTAGTATTACTGTTGGTAAAGCATTTACCATAAATGCTTCTATTCCTACTGGCAATATATATATATATATATATATATATATATATATATATATATATATATATATATACAATCTGTGTCAGAAATAAATGAATACTGTGTACAGGTGCCACATTTAAAAGTTCCTTTCCTCCTCTTTATATCACCACCCTTATGGGACTTTGCCCCTTCAAATGAATCCTTCACATTCCTGCCCCTTTTGTATATATCCTTCAAGGGCTCCTTTGTTATCCCTTTTAGGTCAGTAAAGGAACAGAATTGATTCCATTCCTTTCTAATCACCTCAACAATCACTTTTGAATCAGCATTAAAATCCAGAGAAAGTGCTCTAGAATAGCCCAAATCATCTGTATCAGCTGACTTCTTCTTCTTCTTTTGGCTGTTCCCATTAGGGGTCACCACAGTGGATCATCTGTTTCCATTTCTTCCTGTCCTCTGCATCTAGCTCTGTCACACCAACCACCTGCATGTCCTCTCTCACCATATCCATAAACCTTATCTTAGGCCTTCCTCTTTTCCTCTTACCTGGCAGCTTCATCTTTAGCATCTTTTTCCCAATATACCCAGCATCCCTCCTCAGCACATGTTCAAACCAACGTACTCTCGCCTCTCTGGCTTTGTCTCCAAACCTTCCACCCTGGGCTGACCCTCTAATATACTTATTCCTAATCCTGTCTACCTTTGTCACACCCAGTGCAAATCTTAATGTCTTTAACTCTGCCACGTCCAGCTCTGACTCCTGCCTTTTTGTCAGTGCCACTGTCTCCAACCCATATAACATAGCTGGTCTCACTACCCTCTTATAGACCTTCCCTTTCACTCTTTAAGGCCAGCAAAGCTGGACAAGAGTATATAAATTACACGTGAGCTTGAGGTTCAGTAAATGTGCCATGAACGAGCTGAGGTGCAGTTACTTTTATTTTCTCTCATATCTGATTAGATCAGACCTCTAGATTGTACATTCTCTCTTTTAGGTCCAATCTTATCATATCTGCACTGTGGTTGGCTGAACGTGCAATATGTGCAGTACCAGAGAGCTGCAAGCTCTGGGAAGTAAATAACAAGGGGATGGAAACAGTAATGTATTTTAAAAGAAAGACTTCATTGGAGAAGATAAGGTGAAAGTCAGATAGACTCCTCTTTGGATTTTTATAAAGTTATTATTAAGGACATACTTCTCAACTATACAAAATGTTGCAGAATGTCCAGATTTTTTCTCTTATTATTCTACATTCCTTCTACAGTTGTGTGATTTTTAATTCATTTTGATTGCAGTCATTAAGTAATCAGAGACATTTGACTGTCGGGCATCATATCCTTCAGAAAATACATGCTGTAATTCTAGCAGCTTTCTAAGTGCTGGGCTCTCTACCTCTTGCATCCTAAATCTGTGGGATAAATCCTGAAATAATACAGGGCAATAGTTGTTTTGCATTATGTATTTTCTCCATACTGCTCCAGTGTTTTTTTAAACAAGAAACATTATTAAATTATCACTTATGACATAGACTATCATACATTTATATAAATGTAAACAAGCAGCAAGACAATCATGGATTTAGGTAAAACGCAGTTCAGACAAAAAAACGTAGTAGAACAAAGACGAACTGAGTAGCGTAATATTTTAATCATAAGAACAAAGCTTTCAGGTTAAACACCCTTCATCAGCATTAACTCAATGCACCTACTTGAAACAATTTATATAAACATTAATTAAGTCACAGCCAATAAAAATTCATCACATATTATTAACAAAACATCACAATTTTTTAAAAAAACATATTAAAATATTGCACAAGTCCCAATATATAATGGAACGAATACATACAAATTAATGTAAACAGTTATGTCTCTGTTTTAAAATCGGATTCAATTATACCATTTGATTTAAGCCAGGTAATTTATTTGCAGCTAGAAGGAGTATCCATTTATATTCAGTCAATTCTAATTTAGTGTTTATATCACCTCATCTGTTATTCTTGGTTATATTTCCAATGACTTTAAACATAAAACCATGCTCTAAGTTAGTCTCATTTATATGCTTAGTATAGTAGAGTATAGTAGAATAATTGAACATAATTCCGATATTAGATGGAAGATCTTGACAAATGCTCTAGCTAAGCATATAAATGAGACTAACTTAGAGCATGGTTTTATGTTTAAAGTCATTGGAAATGTAACCAAGAATAACAGATGGGGTGATATAAACATTAAATTAGAACTGAGTGAATATAAATGGATACTCCTTCTATCTGCAGATAAATTACCTGGCTTAAATCAAATGGTATCATTGAAACCAATTTTAAAACAGAGACATAACTGTTTACATTAATTTTTATGTATTTGTTCCATTATATATTGGGACTTGTGCAATATTTTAATATGTTTTTTTAAAAAAATTTAGATGTTTCTTTAATAATATGTGATGAATTTTTATTGGCTGTGACTTAATTAATGTTTATATAAATAGTTTCAGGTAGGTGCATTGAGTTAATACTGATGAAGGGTGTTTAACCTGAAAGCTTTGTTCTTATGATTAAAATATTACGCTACTCAGTTCGTCTTTGTTCTATAAATGTAAACAAACCATATTGACATCATCTTAGCTGCAATAATTATTCATCACAAACCATATTAACACAATTTTAGTTGCAAACATTATACATCACATATAATTACCCCAATCACTGTCAGTCAAACATTACATAGTTCATTCAAATCCTGCCTTCTTTTAAGCCTCATTTCTCTACTGTATGTATTGTTCCCACAATTCCCATTTTTTCTATGTAATTTCCTTCCACCCTTTTCTAAATATCCCATTTCCAGTTGTTTGATCTCTATTACTGTATTCACTACTTTGAGTACAGTTGGTTTAGACTTTGATTTACATTTTCTAGTAATTGCTTTTTTTTTTGACAGCCACCATAATTAGACTCAGCAAGGGCTTACTATGTCTAGGCAATTCTGATTCTGTATCATAGCTCAGAAAAATTATTTTGCTAGATACACCAATTCACTCACCCAGTATCTCTGATAGAGTAGTCTGCAGTGTATCCTTAAAGTCTGCCAACTCATTACACACCCAGAAATTATGTTTCCAATTACCTTTTTCTTTCCCATCACACCTCCAACATATATTGTATACCTGAGATAAAATTCTCTGGAGTCTACTTGTGGTATAAAAATACCCATGTAAACATTTCCAAGTGAAAGTCCTAAATTTTCTAGATTTTGTTGCATATTTGGGAGAAATAAATATATCCCCTCATTGTTTCTCTGTGAATCTCTTATCCAGTCTCTCTTCCCAATCCTTTCTAATCTTCTCTGACTGATTCGTATAGCTATCATGCAATTTGTTTCTTTTTTAACACCAGCTTCTATTCTAGATTCTACTAAAATCTCTATCAGTGTTGGTCTTTCATTTAGGGTTCCCCCTATTTCTTTCTCTTTTCCTATACTCTGATATCAATCCTAGATAGGGAAGGCAATCTCTAGCCTGCAGTCCAAATACATTCTTGGGCTCTTCTCATTCAACACCTTTCCCTCTCTAATTATTTTGGTGCTTTTGCCACTTTTCTCCAATAAATTCCAGACCCCTCTTGCCTATTGTCTGTATCCCTAATTGCAGTCATCCCTGTCGGTAGACTCTCCTTTCTCTATTCCTGTTTTGGCTTAGTTCTTTGAATACTTTCTGCTACTTTATGGATATAATATTCTGTATTATTATTCTTACTCCCCTTAAAGGCCTGCAACCAAAATCCCACTGGTTTCTTGAGCTTCCCCCCATTTCATCATCATCTATTTTCACTTTGAATTACAGTTTTCTGTTTGTGCTATGTATAGGAGCCTTAACCATGTAGCTCTGAAATACCCCTTCAGATTGGGTAATCACAATTGGTATATTAAATTGTCGACAGCTCACAATGTCGGCTCTGAAATGTTCGACACCAAAATGTCGAACTACGAAAATAGCGAACGGCCATATAACCAATTCCTTTCCAACGGAAAGAAACTGGTTGGCCAAAACAACAACGGCACACATAATTACATTTATTTAAGTGGGGGGGGGTGAAGCCCCCCACTTAAATATATTTAAGTGGGGGGCTTCACTCCCACACCCCCAACATGGGGGGCTGTGCCCCCCCAACTAAATATTCTAACTCTGAGACCGCACTACACCCAGGGAAAGGGCAGATGTCAGAGAATGGCCAACCGATTTCTTTCCATTAGAATGAAAATCGGTTATATGGTGGTTCGCTATTTTCGTAGTTCGACATTTTGGTGTTGAACATTTTAGAGTTGACATTGTGAGCTGCTGACAATTTAATATAGACCCATCACAATCTGCCCTATTCGATTGGTAGAATCCGCTTATCCCACTTGATTCTTGCCGTCTTCCCCTCCCAGATAAAATCCTTCAGCTCTTTATTAATTGCTAGCCACAACTTCTCCTCTGGTTGATAAAAATATGCCTGACCTATGTATAAGACTAAAGAGACTAAACACATTTTAACTGCTTGTATCTTACTATCCATAAGCATATAACCGGGCTTCCAATTTCTTAGTTTTTGTCTCTTCTTGTATATCCTTAGCTTCCTTTAATCCATATTCCGAAGTACTTCCATTTTATCATGTCCTCATATATACAGATATTGCTGAACTAATTTGTGTGTGGGTACATAATTTACAACTGTCTTTGTTTTAGCTTTATTAATTTTCTATCCAGAAAAGATCTGAAACTGTCTCAAAATGTTCCACAACAATAAAATGTCCCTTTCTGGTTTTATCAAGTATAAAGTAATATCATCTGCAAATACAGCCAACTTTTCTTGACTACCATACCAATTATATCCTTGAATTTCTGATACCCTTATTTTCTTTGCTAGTGGTTCTAAATATAATGCAAATAACAAAGGGAAAAGGACACCCCTGCCTGGTTCCTCTGCTCAATCAGAAATTATCAGAGAGGAAAATACCCACTTTAATTTTCAACTCTGATCCCTCATATATCCTCCTAATCAACCTTAAATTTTTATCAGGGAATGCAAATGCTTCCATTGTCCTGCTCATAAAGTCTCAGTTTACTCTGTCAAATGCTTTCTCTGTATTAAAACCCACCAACAACAGTGGTATTTTCGTACAGTCTGCTTCACTCTGCATCATCAATGTTCTGTAAATGTCAAATCTTTGCCTCCCCTCCAGATAAACACATTGATCCATATCTATCAGTTTTAGCATCACTTCTGCCAGTACTTTAGCCATTATAGACATAAACACTTTATAGTCATAGTCTAGTATTGAAATGGGTCTGTATGAAGCTGGATCTGATGGGTCTTTACCCTCTTTACATATTACAGCTACCACCACTTTCTTCCAGGATGTTCGTACTACTTCTCCTCCTAAAATACTACTAAACAAAAAATTCCAGATCCTTTATCATTTTTTTCCTCCTAGCTTCCAAATGTTCACAGGAATACCATCTAGTCCTGGGGACATTCCTGTGGATTGGTTATATATCACCAGTTTTATATCTTCTACAACTATCCTGTTAGTAACTGAGATTCATCTACCTCTAACCTTGGCATATTTAATTCTTCCATAAATATTTCCATTTGTAACTTCTCTGCTTTATACAGACTTTCATAGAATTTCTGACATATTTCTAATGTAATTTGTTTATGAGTTTCAGATGTTTTGAGGTTTAGATGTTATGGTCTTGATATTTTCAGTTTAGATGTTACGAAGAATAGATGTTTCGATAGGGTAACCATTTTATTCGTGAACAACTTCATCGAAGAATAACATTAAAACCCATCCCACTGATCCTAACATACCCTAACAAAATATTAACTAACCAACAACAGATGATATTACCTAATTGGAAAGATCCCAAAACCTAATTGGAATAAGTAGGTGGCAGTAATATACCTAAACTATTCCAGGCAAAACTAATATAATAGAAGCTTCCTATATAAAAACACAATGAACATGAAATAAAAAACAACAAATACCTAACCATATGCAAAATTAGAACAGAAATAAATATATATATAAAAAACATATATTACAATCAATATGTGAGTTAAAAAATAATAAATATTAATATGTAATAAACATAAAACCATGCTCTAAGTTAGTCTCATTTATATGCTTAGTATAGTAGAGTATAGTAGAATAATTGAACATAATTCCGATATTAGATGGAAGATCTTGACAAATGCTCTAGCTAAGCATATAAATAAGATTAACTTAGAGTTTTGTTTCCAAAGTCATTGAATGTAGCAGATGGGGTGATGATAAACGATAATTAGAACTGAGTGAATATAAATGGATACTCCCTTCTATCTGCAGATAAATTTTACCTGGCTTAAATCAAATGGGTATCATTGAAAACCAATTTTAAAACAGAGACATAACTGTTTAAACATTAATTTTTTATGTATTTGTTCCATTTATATATTGGGACTTGTCTAATCATTTTTAATATGTTTTTTACAAAAATTGAGATCAACCCTTTCTTTTAATAATATGTGATGAATTTTTATTGGCTGTGACTTAATTAATGTTTATATAAATAGTTTCAGGTAGGTGCATTGAGTTAATACTGATGAAGGGTGTTTAACCTAAAAGCTTTGTTCTTATGATTAAAATATTACGCTACTCAGTTCGCTCTTTAATTCTATAAATGTAAACAAACCATATTGACATCATCTTAGCTGCAATAATTATTCATCACAAACCATATCAACACAATTTTAGTTGCAAACATTATACATCATATAATTACTCCCAATGCACTGTCAGTCAAACATTACATAGTTCATTCAAATTCTGCCTTCTTTTAAGCCTCATTTCTCTCCTGTATGTATTGTTCCCACAATTCCCATTTTTATCTATGTAATTTCCTCTACCTTTCTTTTCCTTTAAATATCCCAATTCCAGTTGTTTTATCTCTGTTACTGTATTCACTACTTCAAGCGTACAGTTGGTTTGGAACTTTGTTTTACAGTTTCTAGTAATTTATTTTTTTGCAATCCACCATAATTAGACTCAGCAAGGGGCTTAGTATGTCTAGGCAATTCTGATTCTGTGTATCATAAGCTCCAGAAAATTATTTTGCTAGATACACCAATTCACTCACACAGTATCTCTGATAGAGTAGTTTGCAGTGTATCCTTAAAGTCTGCCATCTCATTACACACCCAGAAATTATGTTCCAAATTACCTTTTTCTTTCCCATCACACTTCCAACATATATTGTATACCTGAGATAAAATTCTCTGGAGTCTACTTGTGGTATAAAAATACCCATGTAAACATTTTCAAGTGAAAGTCCTAAATCTTCTAGATTTTGTTGCATATTTGGGAGAAATACATATATCCCCTCATTGTTTCTCTGTAAATCTCTTATCCAGTCTCTCTTCCCAATCCTTCCTAACCTCCTCTGACTGATTCTTATAGCTATCATGCAATGTATTTCTTTTTTAACACCAGCTTCCATTCTAGATTCCTCTAAAATCTCTATCAGTGCTGGTCTTTCATTTAGGATCCCCCCTATTTCTTTCTCTTTTTCTATACTCTGATATCAATCCTAGATAGGGAAGGCAATCTCTAGCCTGCAGTCCAAATAAATTCTTGGGCTCTTCTCATTTAACACCTTTCCCTCTCTAATTATTTTGGTTCTTTTGCCACTTTTCTCTAATAAATTCCAGATCCCTCTTGCCTATTATCTGTATCCCTAATTGCAGTCATCCCTGTCGGCAGACTCTCCTTTCTCTATTCCTGTTTTGCCATAGCTCTTTGAATACTTTCTGCTACTTTATGGATATAATATTCTGTATTATTATTCTTACTCCCCTTAAGGCCTGCATCCAAAATCCCACTGGTTTCTTGAGGCTTCCCCTGTTTCATTGTCATCTCTTTTCACTTTGAATTATAGTTTTCTGTTTTGTGCTTTCACCGCATTATAGGAGCCTTAACCATGTAGCTCTGAAATACCCCTTCCAAGATTGGGTAATCTGTCAATCGGTATATGAAATTGCTGCGACAGCTCACAATGTCGACTGCTGAAATGCTCGACACCAAAATGTCGAACTGCGAAAATAGCGAACGGCCATATAACCAATTCCTTTCCAACGGAAAGAAACTGGTTGGCCAAAACAACAACGGCACACATAATTACATTTGTTTAAGTGGGAGGTGAAGCCCCCCACTTAAATATATTTAAGTGGGGGGCTTCACTCCCACACCCCTAACATGGGGGGCTGTGCCCCCCCCAACAAAATATTCTAACTCTGAGACCGCACTACACCCAGGGAAAGGGCAGATGTCAGAGAATGGCCAACCGATTTCTTTCTGTTAGAATGAAAATCGGTTATATGCAGTGGTTAAGCTATTTTTAAATGTGGATTCGACACATTTTGGTGTCGAACATTTCAGAGTTGACATTGTGAGCTGTCAACAATTTAATATAGACCCATCACAATCTGCCCTATTCGATTGTTAGAATCCACTTATCCCACTTGATTCTTGCCGTCTTCCCCTCCCAGATAAAATCCTTCAGCTCTTTATTAATTGCTAGCCACAACTTCTCCTCTGGTTGATAAAAATATGCCTGACCTATGTATAAGACTAAAGAGACTAAACACATTTTAACTGCTTGTTTCTTACTATCCACATCTATATAACAGAGCTGCCAATTTCTTAGTTTTTGTACTATCTTTTTAGTCTCTTCTTCTATATCCTTAGCTTCCTTTAATCCATATTCTGAAGTACTTCCATTTTATCATGTCCTCATATATACAGATATTGCTGAACTAATTTGTGTGTGTGGGTACAAAATTGACAACTATCTTTGTTTTAGCTTTATTAATTTTCTATCCAGAAAAGATCTGAAACTGTCTCAAAATGTTCCACAACAATAAAATGTCCCTTTCTGGTTTTATCAAGTATAAAGTAATATCATCTGCAAATACAGCCAACTTTTCTTGACTACCATACCAATTATATCCTTGAATTTCTGATACCCTTATTTTCTTTGCTAGTGGTTCTAAATATAATGCAAATAACAAAGGGAAAGAGGATCCCCCCGCCTGGTTCCTCTGCTCAATCAGAAATTATCAGAGAGGAAAATACCCACTTTAATTTTCAACTCTGATCCCTCATATATCCTCTTAATCAACCTTAATTCTTTATCAAGGAATGCAAATGCTTCCATTGTCCTGCTCATAAAGTCCCAGCTTACTCTGTCAAATGCTTTCTCTGTATTAAAACCCACCAACAACAGTGGTATTTTCGTACATTCTGCTTCCCTCTGCATCATCAATGTTCTGTAAATGTTGTCAAATGTTTGCCTCCCCTCCAGATAAACACATTGATCCATATCTATCAGTTTTGGCATCACTTCTGCCAGTATTTTAGCCATTATAGACATAAACACTTTATAGTCATAGTCTAGTATTGAAATGGGTCTTTATGAAGCTGGATCTGATGGGTCTTTACACTCTTTACATATTACAGCTACCAATGCTTTCTTCCAGGATGTTGGTACTTCTCCTCCTCTTAAAATACTACTAAACAAAACATTCCAGATCATTTATCATTTTTTTCCTCCTAGCTTCCAAATGTTCACAGGAATACCATCTAGTCCTGGGGACTTTCCTGTGGATTGGTTATACATCACCAGTTTTATATCTTCTCCAACTATCCTGTTAGTAACTGAGACTCATCTACCTCTAACCTTGGCATATTTAATTCTTCCATAAATATTTGTACCTTCTCTGCTTTATACAGACTTTCATAGAATTTCTGGCATATTTCTAATACTTCTACAGGATATTTTGTTATCTTCTTTGTTATAGGCTCCCTAAGCTTGGTGACAGCCCTTTCTACTTTCTGTTGCCCGAGTCATTGTGCTAAAAGTTTTTATGCTCTAGAGTTATTACCAAAAAAAAAAACATTTGCTTAACAGCAGTCTTTCTAAAATCAAGTACATTATAGTGGTAATCTCTTTTTTTCTGTTTAGCATTCTGAGTTGCTCCTCTTTTTGTTCTGTGAGATTCCCCTATTCTGCAATACTTTAACTGTTGTCAGTCCCTCTAAATAATTTGGGTTACTTCTTAACCATATCTCCCTTTCTTTTATTTTCATCCTATTTTTAAATGACATTTTAAATTTATGCCATTCCATAGCTATATTTTCAGAAGAAATTTCTTATCTATTCTAATAGCTCCTGAATAATTTCTACTACCCATTCCTTAAATTCCTCTCTTTTAAACAGATAGGTGGGAAAGTGCTAGTGTCTCATTTTTATTTCATTACTATGTGTTTTTATGTTAGTTATTTATGATCTGAAATAGTTATTCGGTACATATCAAGACTTTCAATTAAATGCAAGTTCCTGTGAAATGTAAATTCTGTCTAGCCTAGCCCAGTTTTTGTATTTTGGGGAATAATATCTAAATTCATTCCAAACTCCCAGTACTGAATTCACATCTTGCATGCCAAATATTTTCAAAATTTTCTTCAAAAATCTACCCTCCTTTGTTATATTTCCCTTCTGGACCCCCTGACACATCTTCACTGCTGCAAATCAAATTCCAGTCCCACCTGTAAGTAATACTCCTTGCTGAAAGCTGATTATTTCTCCCACAGTTTTCTTATGCTTCATTATAGCATTTTTAGATGGCATACAAATACATACCAGTATAATCCTTCTCCCTTGCCAGCAGCCCCTTAGTACTACAAATCTGCCATTATTATCTTTTTCCCCTCTTCTATCACTATTGGAGCTCCTCTTGCAATTAATCTAAGTATTTCTCTTTTCATTTGTCCCAGGTATTCTGCTGAATAACCATCCTGAAAACATTTCTTTATAAAATTCACATGTTCAATTCTTTCCATGTTTCCTATAGCATAGTTATTTGCACTCTACATTTTTAATATTTATTTATTTATTATTTATTTTACATTTGTTAACCGGGCTGGTCTAGCTGGATACATATCCGTTTTCAGTAGAGGCCCGAGGAGAAAAGCTCCAATACAAAATGGAAGTACATGTTTAAATTACAAAATTCAAAGTATAGTTACTACAAAGAGAATATAGATTACATATGCAGGAATGAAAAATTACATAGATGTTATATAAGACAAGGACAGACAGGAGGTTATACACAAAACATTGATTTTTGTTATATTACTGGAAAATAGACTGAAATCGGAGAATCTTCCTAAATTGTTATAAGGAAAAGAGATTTTAGAGATCTGCAATTAGGAAATGGGCTAGGGATATGGGACTAGAAGGTATGAGATATGTAGTTAGTCAGGTTCACGACATGGGCATATCCATTGTGTGGAGAGAGATATTCTTTAAGGTTAAATTTGAACTGATTGAGCTAGTAGTAAGTCTAAGGTTGTTTGGCAGGGAGTTCCACTGCTTGCCAATGGAATTGGCGTGATGTGAGAGGGCATCCCCACCCTAGTTTTTGCTTTAATAGTTAGGATCTGGATGCTGTTTGATGATCGGAGACTGTTGAGGTTAGTATATGGAGTCAGAATTCTGCACAGTGAGGGAGTTCTATCAGAATGGTTGATTATTTTATAAGCTTGTGAGTTGGCTAAGTTTGAGGAGATTTGGCAGTTCCAACCATCAAGTTTCCTCAGGTTAAGGCAATGATGGGTTCGATAAGGGGAACCTGTAATAAATCTGGCAATGTGGTTATAGGCAAGAGAGCATGTTAAGTTCCGTTTGTTGAGAGAAGAGGATCGGGAAGCATAGAAGAGGAAAGAGGAGATGGCGGGCAAATTGTTAATTTGGTAGTGGGAGTTAGGAAGTTTTAATTCTGTACATAGATCCTAGTTTTTGTTAACAGACTTTACTGTTTTGGGTAATGTGTATGTCAAATTTGAGCTTATGATCAATAGTAACACTCTAGCAGTTTGGTAATACTGGTGACAGGGGTTATGAGGGTCCCATTATTGGATTTAATATGGAAGGTTATGTTGTTAGTGTTTGGGAGTTCTTTACCTAGGGTGAAGACGTTGGGAAGAAAGTAATATTTCGTTTTAGCTGGGTTAAGTAGGAGTTTTAGTCAGTGAACCATTTTCAACTAGTGAAAACAATGTTGTGTGATCGTTTGGAGATTGGGAGAGGCGAGACGCAGCAGATTAAAGTGAGTAGGTGATGATCACTATTGGATGCAGGTGGATTTAGGGACGACTGATTGAAGTCATTTATGAAGATGGAAAACAGAAGTGGGCCCAGTATGTCGAGGCCCTGAGGAACAATTTACCTATGGTATTAGGGAGCAGTCCTGATATTCTGTTTTGCCACAGGACAGCTTGTTGCCTACCAGTGAGGTAGGCATTGAACCAGTTAGTGCTGGAGTGTGTCCAGGCGTAGGGTTTCAAGGATGTTAGAAGGAATTTGATGATTGACCATATCGGAATGCTTTTGATAGGTCCAAGAAAGAGGAGCAGAGGATATGAGTTTGTTGATACGATTGTTGTTGATTGAGTCAACAAAGGAAAGGGAGGGCAGTAGTTGTACTATGGTGTGAAGCGAAAACCGTGCTGGGCATTGGACAAGAGATGATTAGAGGTCGGATAGTGAAGAAGTTGTTTGTGGATGCATCTTTCCATGATTTTCGCTATCGGGGACAGGATGGCTATTGGTCTATAATTTGACATTTCCAGGGAGGTACCTCCTTTGTGAAGTGGAATGATATAAGAAGTCTTCCAAATGGAGGGAATGTTCATCTCAGTTATAGTTCTATTGATAAGGATTGATATGGGGTAGGCTATTTCATCAGGCGCCCAATTTGTAAAATTCCCTTGGGAAGGTGGTCAGCCGCTAGGGTGGTTGGTTTGAGTTTTTTAGGAGGGAGCATACATAGGAGGAAGAGACTGGCTTTAAATTGAAGGGGTAGGGGGTGTCAAGATGCAGTTTTGCAGCAGGTGGGGAAGGGGAGTAAGTTGACTGGCTAGGGTTTGGGATAGTCTCGAGTAGAAGAAGGAGTTAAAGGTGTTGGCTACTTCTTCTTAGCCTTCTCTCTAACAATTTAGAGTGGGGGTTGGGGGTGGAAGTTTTGCCTGGGTGCAGAAGGTTGTTAAAACCTGCCCAGGGAATTTCTTTGGGTTGTTCTAGTGTTTTGCTGGAGGTTGCAGAAGTATTGTTTTTGTCTTGGGTAATGGCAGTTTTAGTGGCGCTTTCTTAGTTGTTGAAATTTATAACGGTCTTGGGGGGTTTTTGTGGCTCTCCATTTATCCCAGGCTTGGTCACAGAGTTTGATTTTGGATTTAGTATCACTAGTTAGCCAAGGTGCTATCACGAGTTTTGGTTCTGAATTTGTCTATGTGGGGCATGTGAGTCAAGTATCTTAAGGAATGTGTCATTGAAGTGGGACACACTGTCTTCTAGTGAAAGAGTTTTTAATATGGTCCAGTTGCAGAATTTCAGGTCGGCAAGAAATAGTTGAGGGACGAATTTTTTTTGTTTCTGATTAGTCTATATGGGGAGGGGTTAGAAGTAGGGCATTTATGTTTAATGATATAAGTTATTAGGTGATCGCTGAGGTCACAGGGAAGGGTACCAGTGGTGTAGTTATTAGAGTCCCTATTAGTAAGGATCCAGTTAATAATACTTTCTTTTTGAAGTGAGTTGCCTATTCTGGTTGGGGATAGGATATTATAATATAATATAATATAATATAGTTCACTACCCTTTCTTTTTTGTATTTATCTGTGAGACCACTGACATTACAGAATGCATCTTTGTGTTAAAAAGTTATTATTCCCACATTTTATGTGCAACAGCTTTTTTGTTAAGTCTATAGTTCCAGCTTTTGTGTTACATGCATACAGTGTTTGACAGGTTGATATTTTATACAGTTGTTTCTTGTCATATCCATTTCAGCTTATGTCACATCCTACAAAACTTTTTGTTCATAGGTTGGTACTAGACTAACTACCCTTGTGGGCCATTTTAAGCCTAGCCAATTGCCCAATGTTAGAATCAAACTCTGCACATTGTGTCTGTAAGGTAAACACCTTAACCATTATGCCAACCTCCCACCCAAAAATATACATCTTCAATCTGTAAAGCTCTTTCCAGTGCAGTGGTTAGAATCAAACCTTGCACCTTGTGGTTGAAAGGCAAACACCTTAACCACTGTACCACTTGGCCTTTCAGGTTTTACTGAAATCTCTCAAAAAACACCCCAATACCCTCTAAAACCTATTAACTTAACACTAACACACAAAACTATGCACACCTTCAAATACTGAATGTTTACCTTCCTAATAGGAACACATTTCCCAAACTGACAGCCACACCCATAGATTTGTATTAACCTAAAAGAAAGGTTATCCATGCTAAGACCATGGTACAGCCTATGCTTCTATTAAATGCTGTCTGGTTTTGTCTTATCTTTATAGTGCTCCCAGCCTGGAAAACACTTGAATGCTTTCAGAGAACATTATCTCCTAGCCATTTCTCTTTATCAGATTGTCTCCATGCAAATATGAGAACCAGATACAAAGCTGTTATGAAGCATACATTTATTTGCTAGAAAAAAAGATTTATAATATTCAAAATTCTTTTTCATTCACTTGCTTTCTCTTAAAACTTGCTACTAGATCAAGCTAAGGACCTTAATCCAGTCATTCCACTATGAAGGAATGAGAAAAAGTACATCAGTTTATCTTTTGTCATGCTCTTTTGACCAAACTTTTCTTCTTTTTCATTGCACTGCATACATTCTTAAAACTGAACAAGGGGAAAGAGATAAATGAGAAAGAGGAAAAAAAACAGGAACACCTGTTTTCATTAGTATCCCCACTGCACTTAAAAACAACTAAGAAAACTTTATAGCATGCAAAGAAAATCATGCACTTTAAAAGTAGTACTATTAATAAAAAAGTGTTTTACTTACAGTTAAGTTCTCCCTCCTCTTCCCCTGTCCTAAGTACTTTTCTGAA